>NC_056729.1:1072167571-1072318115 GCF_019279795.1 Protopterus annectens | reverse complement strand
TCATCCCCTTTGTCAAACACAAAGTGACCACAAAGTACCACATATGTGTTAATCCATTAAGTGCAGACAAAGGAATTATGGACCTTGGGGTACACAGGTTGATAGCATTCTACCATTTGACAACAACATGGACAAAGTGGTTAGGTAAGCATGTTATATGGGCCACATCATCATGATGGGATCCACATGTAGATCAGGGGAGGACATTGTGCCCCTTTACTCATCCCTCATCATGCCCATAATTGACTATGATGAACCTGTCAGCATGCACCTTACCAGACACCTGCAGCAACTGCAGATACCACATATGTACCTTGACAAGAGGATCAAAGGGCTCAAACAGATGCCACATACTGACTGGTTAAAGAAACAGCAGCTCTACTCAGTGGCATACTGCCTCTTCATAGGCAATCTGTGCCTGACATATAAAGCCATGTCAAACCCTCACTTAATGGCCATGCTGCACCTCAGAATATCCAGATCCCATCAGGATACACGCTGGAAAGACTTGAACCTCAGGAGTGATATACATAGGACATGCTGGAGGGGCACATTCACATTTCTGGAGGCTCCCTTCATTCTTGAATATTATCCCAATAGAGGTTAGGCAGAGTGACTCAGTGACTGTCTTCAAGAGTGATATTAATGACTGGATGTGACATTGTAGGGTTACCCTGGGTATCACTTATGTGTCACTGTGAGACAGAGGCACAGTATACTAACCTTGGAAAAGGGCATAGCAAGACAGACTTACAATGCATGTTGAAAGCCACACACATTCTGGCTAGGTGGATACATGCCCTGGGCAGACATCCCTGTATGAACCTATGGACCTATGTATCTTGTTCACCATTGGCCCTATGTGCTGTTAATCACCGATGCAATCTCAATACTATGGTAGCATGTGCAAAGGTCAGTTGTCAGTCACTTCTATGGTACAGTTGTGGGATATGTGTGTCATGTAGTAATGTCACAGCTGCCACATGTACACAGTCAACCCTATCCCCTACCCATGGATGTACAACACATGTATGAGATGGAAACACATGGCCAAACTGTGGACTAAGCACTCTGAACCCAGTACTGGCATAACCTGTCTGGTGGCATGAAATACTACAGTGACAGCAATACCAATCTGATGTGGACCTACACGGACAGCAATACAAGCATGGAAACACACCAGGTCAGTTGTGGAGCCTAAGGATAGCATCCTGCATGACTGGCAGACATCTCTGCAGCTGGCACACAGGCATACATTAGGCCTGCACACAGCACGCATAACACATAGCACACAAATCCTGTGTGTCAAACAAGCACAGTCTGCACAGCTATACAACACTACTGCCGCAGTTGTGTTAGGTACTTTTATTGTCCAGTACAGTGAGAACATGCTCACCAGGCTGGACAATGTGCAGGTCACAGTCATATGCTCATGGGGCACTGTGGTCCACCACATAACACAAACATACAGGTCAGTCAGATGCATGGACACATATGACTCAGTCATTTTCCATGCCACCACAGCTGATGTGGGATGTCCCTCACTGGGATATATGATAGGGAACATGGAAGGGATCACTGAGCAAGTGACACAGGCTGGTAGACCCCTGACCTTGGTTGGCATCAGACCCTCACCAGGGATTCTGACATGTTACTGAATGCTAATGAATTAGTGTAGCTACAACACCCTAGCTGAATGGTTCTTAGCATGCAGTCACTGCATTGTTATGGAATAACGTCTTACCACTCCCACAACAGGTGAAAACATGCAGCACCTGTACATCAACAACATGTAGACTATATGCCCCAGACCAGGTGTGTATCCCTCACTACTAGGCTGATAGCATCTACATCTCACACTGTATATACACATCCCACATGCAGCACCTGCACAGAAGACCACAGTCATAATGTTACCCTGTGCAAATACCATGTATTCACATGTGGCAGGCATCACACATGGTAACTATTGAAGGTCACAGGTACATATGTGTATTTGGCACACACATACATCATGTGTGCATTGCCATACATGGTTTAATCAATGTCATGCATTATTGTGAGGGACAACCCGCACATATGGGCATTCTGTGTGGGCAAAACACACGTGGCATGTCTGTAATCAAAAGCCATACATAATTGTGATGTCGTTTAGAAAGGGGTATGTGCATCCTGTAGTGTGTTTTCCCAGTTGCCAAAAGGGATATTTCAGTCATACACAATTACACCTCTTCACACACACTTGCCACATTCAAACCCCTACCTGACTATGTTATGACACTAGAGACGGACGCATTAGCACAGCGCGCTATTCGCATTACTGGGAGATTTCCTTTACCCTGATATACTTATAGGGTGCTGACATCATCAGAGTTTAGAAAGTGGAATGAGCATCCTGTGGTGTGTTTTCCCAGTTGCCAAAAGGGATGTTCCTTTCATACACACTTACACACACACTTACCCCACTTCACACACACTTGCTGGATTCAAACCCCTACCTAACTATGTTATGACACTAGAGACGGATGCATTAGCAGAGTGCGCTATTCGGATTACTGAGCGATTCCTTTTCTCCTGATATACTTATAGGGTGCTTACATGATCAGTGTCTAGAAAGGGGAATGAGCATCCTCTGGTGTGTTTTCACAGTTGCTAGGAGTAACATTTGGTCGTGTGTGAGCATGCCCAGTTCAGCCTTCCCATGGCATGTTGTGTGAAAGATGTCTCATTTATCTAAGTGTGTGAGCATGCCCAGTGTGGGCTTTCCATATGTTGAACTCTGCAGCCCATCACATTTGTGGATGAGTGTGGCCTTCAACAAATACCTCCAGATTATGGTTGTGTGTTCTGTGCCATGTTGTGTAGTTACTGTCCAAATGCTTTTTGTGTGAACACAACAGGAAGTATACTGTGCCTGCAGGTTTTGCATGGGATACTTTGCACACAATTGTCAACATCCGTTCATACTGACCTAACACTGTAGTACTGTATAATGTATTGGTTCAGTACTTTCACTGTGGTGGTCAGTATCCTGGGCTTTAGTCCTATCACTGCTTTACATTTCCATAGTGTGCACAACAGCCTGGTTAGGGTCCAGTTGTGCACATCTGCACAAAGGCGGTGCCTCTACAGACCATGGTAATTACTGCCCCATAAGCTTAACAAGTCTAGTCTGCAAAGCTATGGAGAGGATCATAATTGAGCTCATAAACAAAGATATAGGGGACATGCAGACATTGTACCCATCCCATTTTGGCTTGGTCAAGGGCAGATCATGCCTTTTGTACTGGGTTGACATCTTCAAAATGGTCACTTAGGCCATTGTTGGGGAAAGGCAGTCCATACAGCCTACCTTGGCCTTGCAAACACTTTCAACACAATACCCCACTCAGGTATTGTGGAAAACCCTAACAACTGAAATGTAAACCCATATGTCACAAGATGGGTTGCAAACTGGCTTAAGGACGGGACCCACAGGGTTAGAGTTGCTGGCACTATGTTAGACTCCAGGCTGGTCACAGGTGGTGTCACACAGGGCTCAGTCCTTGGCCCCCTATTGTTTGTCATGTACTTCCCAGAAGTCCAGGCCAACATGGGAGGACTTTGGCTGACAATGTTTGCAGATGACTGCACACTGGGCACCATAGTGGACAGTGCATCAGACACGGATATCCTTCAGAAGGGACTCACGGTAACTGATAGCTGGTGCCAGAGCCATGGCCTGAAGTCAAAGTGCACAACATGTGTAGACATACCCTTCAGGAAAGGCAAGGTAACTCCAAGCTACCATATAGGTGGCAATCCTCTAAGCACAGAGGAGGTTATCATGGACCTGGGGACCCAGGTTGACAGTCGCCGTTCTTCTGACACTCACGTTGCTAAAGTGGCTAGAAAGACCTTCTACATTTCCCACCTGATCAGGATGGGATTCACATCCAGATCTAGTGGGTCATTGTTCCCCTGTATTCTTCACTTATCAGATGGGTGATCAAGTAGAATGCCCTATTCTGGATGTATCTCACCCAACATCTGCAGCAATTGGAGACACCCTGAATGTCCCCCACCTAAAGGATCAACGAACCCCAACAGCTGTCATATGCTGCCAGATTGAAGACACTCCCACTCTATTCACTCACATACCGTCTGCTTAGAGGTGACATGTGCCTGACATGCAAGGCCATGTCCAAACAGGGATTAATGGACATGCTCCACCTCAGAATCGGCAGATCCACCTGAACCACTAGTGCAAGTGACTTACACCTTAGCAGGGATGTACGTTGGACATGTTGGAGGGATGGAGTTATCACCCAGGGACTCCCTATGCTGTGGAATACAATCCCGGTCCATGTGAGGCAGAGCACCTTGCTGGCTGTGTTCAAGAGGCATCTTGACCTGTGGATGGAAGGTCATACGTTTAACCCGGGGATCGTCACTGTGTCACTGCTGGAGAGAAGCATGACAAAATAATGGGCACAGTACTGTTTCCATATAAGGGGTGATGTACGCCAACAAACTCTGTGCTAGGCTTATACCTGCCTTAGGGAAGATAGCCTAGTATACACCTATGTACCTATGAACCTATCTGACCATGTTGCATTATGTTCAGATGTGAACTACTTACAACAGCCTCATCCAACATCAGTAGTGTATTCCACAACATGAGTGTACATTGGCAAACACTACCGATGTGCCCTAGGCTATTTCTAATGCTAGTCGGAGAGTGTGTTTGTCCATCAACACATTGTAAGTGTAGTTTGCCATGACATATGTCTTGTTTAGTATACTGTGCCTCTGTCTACCTGTGACGTAACATTGATACCCAGGGTAAACCTCCCATCTCCCATCCACTCATTAGGATTCCTGTTGAGGGGAATCAATGAGTGTCTCTACGGACAACCTGTACTGGTAGTTTACTCATGCGTGGGGGTGGCTTCTGTGTTATGGATAATGCAGTACAGCCTGTCCTATGTATGTCAGTGCTGGGGTTCAGGTCCCTCATGTGCATAGCTCCCTGCCATTCAGATTGTACAAGGTGCAGCATGTGCATTGATTCCAGCTTGGACATGGCTTTCTACATCAGGCACAGCTTGCATCTGGGTGGACAGCATGGCAGTGTGTGGAGCTGCACTCTGTTTAATCAGGCGACACATTACATGTGTTCCAGCTCTTTCATACTCCTGGTGAGGTACTGTTGTGGACTTTACAGGTGCTGGATGTGTCTGCATGAGGTACACCCCACAGGGGCTGTTGTGGTCATTTCTAATGCTGATGAAAGATAACTGCAGAACCACGATGACCTCCTCTTAGCTAGATGTCAGAAAGCATGGGCCATGCAATCACAAATAAAAACAGGACCCTCTCCACAAAGGGAAAGTGGCCTGTCTGGTGGACCCCAGCCATAAACAAACTGTATGACAGATGAGGGTTACTAATGCAAGACAGAGCTACATCTCCAAAAGGGAAGACAGCTGTGATCAGCACTAGTAGAAAGCTACATTATCTCATAAAGACATGCAAGGTCAACTTGGGAACATAAATCACCAAAGACAATGAAGGTAACCACACTGCTTTCTTCAGTTATGTCAGACACCTGGTTGGGAACCCTCAGATATGCTCAGAGTTGGTACACAACAACATATATTCCAGTGACCTGACAGATATTGGCAACATTCCGGCGGACAGCTTCAGTGCGATTTACCCCCTCCCTCACCCCCAACAGAAGATAGTTTTCACTGCTGTATGTAACCTCACTGTCATCTTGGATGTCCATGTGAGAGCCGCACTCAGCAAAGACAAGTACACAGCATCAATGGGACCTGCTGGTATCCCCGGTTGCATGCTATGTGAACTCCAGAAGGAGCTGGACCCGTATATACAACTGCTATTTAACCTTAGTCTTGCTACAGGATATGTACCTGAACACTGGTGTACGGCAACAGTCGTCCCACTCCACAAAGGAGATACCTCCACAGACCATGGCAACTACCACCACACAAGCTTAACCAGTCTTGTCTGCAAAGCTATGGGAAGAGTCATTATGGAGCTCTTACACAGACACATTGCTGACCTACGGACCCTTGTTCCCACCCAGTTCAGCTTTGTACAGGGCAGATCCTGCCTTTTGCACCTAGTTGACTACTATGAAACTGTCAGTAGGGCCATCGATGAGGGCTACGCAGTCCACACAGCCTACCTGCACTTGGCTAAGGCCTGTGACACAATACCCCACTCAGGCATCATAGCCAAGCTCAACAGCTGACATATAACAGCATATGTCACAGGATAGGTTGCAAAATGGCTAAGACACAGAACCCATAAAGTCAACATTGCAGGTGCCTTGTCAGATTCGAAGCCAGTCACAGGTGATGCCCACAAGGATGTGTCCTGGGACCCCTCTTAATTGGTATTTACTTTTCAGATGTGAAAGCAAACATAGGGGGGTTGTGGCTGACAAAGTTTGCAGATGACTGCAACCTAGGCACCATAGTGAATACATCAGCCGGCACACACATCCTACAGAATGCCGTCACAAAGGCGGATAGCTGGTGCCAGATGCATGGCCTGAAACTGAATGCAACTGATGTGTATTCATCCCCTTTGGGAGGAACAAAGTACCCACAGATCAATACATAGACAGCAACCCACTGAGCACAGAAAACAAATCAGACACCTGGGGACACATGTAGATAGTGACATCTCTTTTGACACCCCTGTTGCCAAAGTGGTTAAGAAGACTTTCTATCTTGCCCACCTTATCATGGAGGGTTTTCCATCCAGATCATAGGAGGTCATTGTTCCACTATCCTTCTCCCTCATCAGGCCCATGATTGAATACAAAGCCCCATATGGTATGTACCTCACCCAGCACTTGCAACAGCTGGAGAGACCCCAAAAGTACCTACTATGAAGATCAGGGTTCTTCAACACATGTCATATGCTTCCAGAATAGAGGAAATCCAGCTTTATTCAGTGTCATACCGCATACTTACAGGTGACCTATGCCTGACATACAAGACCATGTCCAATCAGGATTTGGTGGACCTGCTCCACTGCAAGCAATCCAAATCCACCAGAGCCATGAGAGCTGAGGATTTGAACCTCAGTACATACATGTATAGGACATGCTGGAGGGACAGAGTCATAACTCAGAGGCATCTCACACTCTAGCAGAGTATCCCAGTTCATGTTTGACAGAGTACCTCACTGACTCTCTTCAGGAGACATCTGGACAACTGCATATGAGACAGAGGCACAGACTAGACAGAGGCACAGTCATGTTATTCAATTACGTAAGGGGGTCATAATGTGTCACTACTAAGTCAGAGGCACAATATTCGGAATCTATTCTGTACACTCATTACCACTATAAGGGGTGGCAATAGCCACATCACTATGGCTAGGCTTATACATGCACTAGGGCAGATAGTCTAGTAGTAAACTATGACACTATGAAACACTGGTGTATGTGTAGGTATTGTCAGTCAAGCACTATGATGTGGTTTGGGGGGCTTGATATCTCCCTGTATTCCAACATTGTTTTGTCTATTCCTTCTAGCATGTCTAGGGATCAGTTGCTAGTGTCCTCTCCTGCTCAGCTGGTGAACCTGGGAATATTGAGGCAATGTTACACTTGCCTCATGTACACTGACAACCCTCTCCTTCTCCCATAAAACACACATACATGTGAGAGATGCAACTATATAGCCAAAGTGGAGGCTGAGCTCTGTCAACATAGGACTAGCAAGACCAGAGAGAAGGTGAAGGTAACCACACACATCACAAACCCAGTCTCACATGGCACTATCACAACTTAAAATCATACACATAGACACACAAAGACATACTCGGAGGCTCTGATCAGAATTCTACCGAAACGGCAGTGGCCACCACAGCAGACACTCACACAACTGCCTCCACAGGGCACAGCACATGCAACACATTGACCACAGAGTCGGTGTGCCAAACAGTCACAGCCCTTAAGTCCAAACACAATGCCAGACACACTTGTCATAGGTGACTCCATAGTCAGACACACTGACGCCCCGCTCACCAGATCGAGTACGGAGGAGGTCACAGTAAGCTGCCTATCGGGCACTGGAATCCACCACATAATGCAAGCACTCAGGTCACTCAACTGCAAGTACAAGTCTGACCCAGTCATTATCCATGCTGGTGTGAATGACCTGAGATGTACCTCCCTGGACTACATGGAAAGAGACATAGAGGATCCCTCTGATTATGTAGGCCAGGCAGGTATGACCCTGACCTTGAGCAGTATCCTACCTTCACCAAGTATGATGCCACATAAACAGAGACAAGATGATCAGCTGTAATAATTTGCTTAAACTATGGTGTCATTCAAAGGGGGTCCAATGTCTGTCTGCCTGGGATGACATGCTGGACAGGCCACGCTGATTTGCAAGGGATGGCTTGCACCTGTCACCCCTGGGCTTCTGGATTTCGGCTGATGTTCTTGCCACCCCCATTGTGCCTTTTTTATGCAAGATTCAGATTTTACACCTACCACCCTAGAACACAGTAAAGGAAAGACACTAAGGGTAATGCTGCTCAATGCCAGAGGTCTCAACCTCATGCTGCACACACTCGATGCCCTTCTCAGTATGTAGCACATTGATGTCTGTGCTGTGCCTGAAACCTGGTTCACAGTTTCTGACAGCACCCCGGCACTATCGGGTGTTACCTCATATCATGCGTTCCAGCACCAGAATCCAGACAACACCAAGAAAGGAGGGTGGGTGTCCATATTCATCAAGGACACCCTCACCTCAAGGTTGGTGGCAACACACGATGCATCGGAGACCATCCAGGTGCCAGTAACCATAGGCAAGACTGCTCTGCAGTTTGTAGCATGTTACATGCCACCCTCTCAAACTCAGGTACCTCACACAGCTGTCCTGCAAACACTGAAGGGGATAAATGTATCTCCAAACACCATCCTACTGGGTGATTCCAACTATCCACATATAGACTGGGATCACTAATCAAGCCACAACACTCTAACACAAAGGTTCCAAGAGTTCATACACTCAAATGCCATGGAACAACTGGTCCCAATCCCCACAAGTGGAGACAACATACTAGAACTCATCATCACGAACATGGGGTCACACTGTTCAACACCAGAAGTATACCCATCATTGGTGAGATCAGATCATGGACTAATCTCAGTGGGAGTCCACATCCCACCCACACCCCAGATAGAAAAAAAAACAGTGAAGACCTTCTCAAATGCCGACTTCACATTTCTACGGACTGGTGTGGTCTCTTTCAAGGCCCCCAAGCCAGCGGACACCATTACCCAAGCCACTGTATCACTTACAAATGCCTTCTACCAGCACCTCCAGGACTGCATGGATCAGGCAATCCCAAACAAAACAAAGACTCTTTGTACCACAGGCAAGCATCCAGTCTGGTGGACCCTAGCCATAAATAAGCTCTACAACAAAAGGAAGGAGCTACTACGAGATAGAGTAAAATCCGTAGAAGGGAAGACACCCCTGCTCATTGTGGGTAAAACACTGGGTTCCCCCATACAATCATCCAAGGCGAGTTTTGAGAGTAAACCCACTCAGGACTCAAGGGACAATCATGAGGCCTTTTTTACCTATGTTTGAAACCTGGGAGGGAACTCCCAGATATGCTCAGAATTAGTTTGGAATGATGTAAATATCACTGAACCTACAGACATTGCCAACATACTGGCTGACAGGTTCAGTGCAGATTTCTCCCCCCCCCAACTGGAGGGGTATCTACACCAGAGGATTGTAGCCCCCCAAACATCTCCAATGCTGGGGTGAGAACTGCTCTATCCAAGGCGGAAAACACTTTATCCATGGGACCAGATGGTGTCCCCAGTTGTGTGCTCCATGAACTCAATGAGTAATTACACCCGCAGTTAGGGCAGCTGTTTAATCTTAGCCTCACCTCAGGATATGTGCCCAAGGAGTGGCATACGGCAATGGTGGACCCACTTCACAAAGGAGGTGCCTCCACCAACCCCAGAAACTATCAACCCATCAGCTTGACAAGCCTGTTCTGCTAAGCTATGGAGAGGATCATAATGGGAATAATAAATGAAGACATAGGGGACTTGCAGACATTGGATCCAATCCAGTTTGGCTTTGTCAAGGGCAGATCATGCCTTTTAAACTTGGTTGACTTTTTCAAGACAGTCACCCAGGCCATTGACGTGGGCAAGGCAGTCCACACAGCCTACCTTGACCTGGCAAAGGCTTTCGACACAATACCCCACTCAGGTATCATTGAAAACATCACCAGCTTAATTGTGAACCCATACATCACAGCATGGGTTGCAAACTGGCTAAGTGACAGAACACACAGGGTCACAGTTGCTGGTGCCATGTCACACTCCAGAGTTGTCACAAGTGGTGTCCCACAGGGCTCAGTCCTGGGCCCACATTTGTTCAGCATCTACTTTTCAGACGTACGAGCAAACACAGGAGGATTATGGCTGACAAAGTTTGAAGATGACTGCAAACTGGGAAGCATAGTTGGAAACCCATCTGACACAGACATCCTTCAAAAGGGTCTCATAGACACAGATAACTGGTGCCAGAGCCATGGCCTTACGTTAAACGCTAAACAATGCATAGTCATACCCTTCGGGAATGACAGGGTCACCTCTAGTTCAAATCAAGGTGGCAATCCTCTAAGCACAGAAGAGGTTATCAGGGTCCTGGGCACCCAGGTTGACAGTAATATTTCGTTTGACACTCACGTTGCCAGAGTAGGCCTGGGGCAGCTCCTGCTATTAGGACAGAGGTGTGACCTGGTAGTGTCAGGGTGCTAATGTGGGCTTTGACCCTGTTTTCTATTACAGCACTGATATCTACATTCTCTATACTGTGTGCGTTTACACTGCACGCATTTATACTTCTGGCATTGGGTAGCATTACATCTAGGTTACTATCACTTGTGGTACCTATGAGGTAGGTTTGTGTTTTTTGTGGTTTATGATTGGTGTGGGTGGATGTTAGTCGGGTCCTCAGGTGTGCATATGGTACATGGTATTACATTACTTAACACATGGCATTCATGCCTCAGGTGGTGCTGCAGGGCTGCCTCTGTTGGATGCACATACTACACTCCCTGTACATGTTTGGAAGCAGGTTGTGTCATGTTAGGCATCCCTGTTACTATATGAGTGAGTCAGAGTGGGTATCAGTCCCAGTGTTCCTACTGACCAGGTGTATGTGCTATGCGTTGCCTCTTTGCCAAGGCCAGGGCATACTGGGCACGCCTCCTTCTGCCTACTGGGACAAGGTCAGGTTGTTCCTCCTCCGAGTCACCCTCTGCCTATGGTGGCCTTGGCAATGGTGGGGGGATGTTAGGCCCAGCCCTGTGCTGGTCCTACTGCAGCTGTTTCCGCAGGATCATATTATGTAGCATAGCACATATCATGACCATTTGGGTACATGTAGTTGGTGTGTACTGCAAGGCTCCACCAGATGTGTCCAGACACCGGAACCATGACTTGAGCAGCCCAAACACACGCTCTATGACATTACGTGTTTGTGCGTGTGCCTCATTATGGCGTTCCTGTTCAGGTGTGTGTGCATTTCTGATGGGTGTCATCAGCCACGGCTCAAGTGCATAACCTGCATCCCCCACTAGGTGTCCATGTGGGAAGTCCCCACTGGCAAATGATTGGTACAGCTGCGTCAGATGCCAGATGTGGGAATCGTGGTAGCTCCCAGGGCAGCCAGCACACACATTCATTATTATGCCCTGGGCATCACACACGACCTGGCAGTTGATGGAGGGGTATCCCTTGCGGTTAATGTAGACTCTACCCTGCTCACCAGCTGGTGCTTTGATGCGTACGTGCGTGCAGTCTATTGCACCCAGCACCTCAGGGTATCCCGCTATTTGCTGGAAGAGACGCATATTGCTGGCCACAACCTCACGGTCATTAGGGACATATATATGATCACCGACATGTGCTGACATGGCATCCAGGAACTGGTGCAGTACCCTGGAGGCTGATGCCTGTGATATCCCCATCATATCACCAGTTGGTCTCTGGAAGGTACCTGTTGCTAGTATTCTTAGGCCAACACATACCTTGGTTTCCACTGGGATGGGTTCCCCTCTGTTTGTTCTGTGTGTGAGATGTGGCCTGCACAGCTCAGCAATCTGCTGCAAAAGGTCTCTGTCCACTCGGTAGCGCTCTACTATCTCCAGCTCATGTAACCCATGGTAGGTGACCCTGGGCCTGTATACTCTTCTCCTTCTCCTCACTCTGGGTTGTCTGTCAGCATCTGCATTGTCACCACCCTCAGCAATTCGCCTATGCCTGATTATAACAGCTATGGCAGCCCCTAGCATTTCTGCTCTGAGTTCAGCTTTTTTCAGTTTTCAATTCTGATAGCTTACTTTCTTGCAGTATCTCTTGTGAGAAACACCCTGCACTGCTCTTTGCAGTGTTTTAAGTGCTGGGTTGGGCTTCTAGTCTGCCTGCATAATTGCCTGCTTCCAATTGTTTCCACCAATTAACTCCAGCAGTATTCCCTGGCAGTTTCCCTGTATTTTGGTTTTTCCTGTTTCCTCTCTGTTTCCTGAAGGGGAGCAATGTGCACACCAGCTCAAACACGCTCACAGTCACTTAAACGCGCGCACACATCCCTACACGGTGTTACATGCGCGCACACATCCTTACACGGTGTGAACTTGGCTGATTCATGTTAAAACACGCAAACTGCCTTCCACACGTGCACGCCCGCGCAAACCATTGTAAACGGTTTGCAACACACTCCCACATGTTGAACCTGCCTTACATGCGCGCACACGCGCGCATGCACGTATATCAAGAAACTTTGAGTGTAGGGATAGCGTAAACCTTCCATTTCTTGACTTTCCTAGTGTTCTGTTGGGACACACCTCCCTCCCTGAAGTCTGTCTGTCATCTTTCACCTTACATTGCCCTCCAATCTGGTACATTTCTATCTATCCCCCCCCCCCCGTGATGTCACCTACCTCTTACTCTGTTCCTCCCCCTTCTCTAACTCTTACACTACTCAGAAAGTGCTCATTACCTATGTGGCAGTGTGATTCAGTATTGTAACCCTCATTTACATAGGATTGCCTAGTAATGACTAGTTACATGTCTTACACGGAGCTTCCCCCCCTTGACAACCACTAAATGGAGGCCATGTTGTTTTTGGTCTGCAAGTCCCTCCATTGACATTCCATGTAATACATAAATCCCACAATTGTGGGCTTATAAGCTTCGTTTTTTAGTTTTAGGTAGCGCACCCCGTTTGCGCGGGTGTGCGCTGCAGTTAAACCTCAGAATCCCGTGGAAAAAAAAAAAAAAGTTATACAACATATTTTTGCAACACTTTTTCATGCCAATGGCCACATATTTGGCCATTGGCATGCTTAATGAAACAAATGCACCCTTTATTTGGAGCTGACATAGCTCCGTTTTTAATTTTGCAGAAATGTACTCAGTTGTCAGCTGAGTACATTTCTGCAGCTAACACGTCCGTTACACGGACTGGTTTCTGCTTCGTGGATCGCTCAGATACCTCATTTGCATATCTTTGAGCTGCAAATGAGGTATTGAGCAATTCCACGCCCAGTCCATGTAAGAGACGTGTTAGCTGTCTCTTACACGGAGATTTGGGCTGTTCCTGAATCGGGAGGCTTACACGGAGGCTTACGCTACTCTTGAACTCCGTGTAAGCCTTCCTGAATCTGGCCCTTAAACTTCTAATTCAGTAATATCTGCCCTTTCAGTGTGTGTGTGTGTGTGTGTGTGTGTGTGTGTGTGTGTATACAGATTTATCCGACTTTGTCTGGGGAGCTTTGTCATTGGGAATACTCTTGTATTCTCCAGGAAGTACTAAAGAAAGTCAGCACCTGGTGTTCTGATAATGGCCTTAAATTTAATGCACACATATAGTGTAGCTAAATTTGAGAATCAAGTCTTTCTCAAAGATTATCACATAAGTGGAACCCTGCTCAAATTTGATAATATCATTTGAGAGCCAGACATTGTCATTAACAATGAACTGTCCTTTGAGCATAGTATATCACGTATAGAAACAAGTTTTATTTTTCATTCCTAGTACATTATCAGACTTTTACCCTTAAGATTCAGAGGTCTTATTCCCTCAACATTCTCCTCTTATTAATCCATGTGTTGAATAAAATGCAACAACTGGTATGTAACTTTCCAAACAATTTTCCAAACACACTAATGGTGCGGTAGTGGAGCAATTAGCATTGTCATCTCACAGCAAGAGGTTCTCCAGTTTGATTCTCAGCTGGGGTGGATTCTGCAAAGACTCTGTATGTCCTCCCTGCGTTTGCGTGGGTTTCCTCAAGGTGTTCCAGTTTCCTTCCACATTTCAAAGACACGTGTCTGGAGCATTTCTCCCCAGGCCTCCACTGAAAATAATCTCTGTCCAAGTTGGACTTTCCCAGTAAACAAATGTTAAATAAGTAAATAAAAATGTCAGAGCCTGAAACACCTCAGTATTTCTAAGCAAAAGAATCAAAGGGCTAGGCTCCCTTAGCTATCCAAAAAGATTAAACAGTATTTCATTTTTTCCATCTCATACAGACAAATATGTAGAAATTTCATATCTTGCCTTTTAGGCTATGAAGTATCCCATTTTACTAGCTCTTTTCTACCCCAGAAACTATCGTAATGTTAGGAACACTTGAACTAAAACTGAGCTTATATTTTATCATAAATAGGACATCCAGGATGGATAGGTTCATTACCTAAATAATTCTCTATCTGTCGAGCAGATGTATTAACTAGTGTAATACATTAGCCTCCTTCATGCTAAATCTTGATGATTGGAATGGATTACATATGTTTATCCTAGGCATTAGTAATATGGCCTTATCGAGAAAGGAGTTAAAGCTACTACTTCCTAGGACACATGGATTGGCTACATACAAGATTCTTCAAACCTTCTTCATTTTTTGGATGGACATAGTTATCATCCTTCACATCTTATGAAATCTTTACCATATGGAGAGTTCACAAGGGTGATGAGATTGTGCAATAACACTAATGAAGTTGAGATAGAGTTAAAAAAAACTTCCCAGTTATTCATTAGCAGAGGCTATGATGTAAAAAAAGTAGAATTGTCTCTAAAAAGAGCAAGAGAAGACAAAGAATGTATGGAGGGGGTCATAAAGAGAAAAAGGAAAGAAGGAAGTAAATATTTAGATCAAAAACAAGATTCAAAATGGCCAGATAAAATGTATATGGTTTTGATGTATGATTTAATAGCAGAACAAGTTAAACAGGCAATACAATTATATTGGTCTTCTTTATTTAAATATAAGGACTTGTTAAAAATATTTCCAAAAAATGTTATATTTTCCTATAAAAGAGGTAGAAACCTTAAAGATATGTTGGTACATGCTAGATATTTCAGGCCTAATGTTAATTTAAAAATAGAAATGAAATCAATGGGGACCTACCAGTGTGGAAAATGCATTTCTTGCCAGTATATAAGTAAACCATCTGAGCGTATAAATGGTAAATGCTTTAAATCAAGTGGAAAGTTCTCATGTAATACAGAAGCAGTGGTGTATGCATTAAAATGTCCATGTGGATTATTCTATATAGGAGAAAGTAAACGTGCTTTCAAAGTTAGACTCCAAGAACACATAAGGGATATAAAGAACAAAAAAATAGAAAGTCCCCTTGCAATGCATTTTAAGGACCATCATAATAGTGAACCAGAAGGTTTATTGGCAACAATTTTAGAACATATAACAGTAGATAATAATGATGAAGTGATTAAGCGAAGACTTTTATATAGAGACTGTTTTTATATTGAAATATGGAACAATGACACCTAGTGGTATAAATGTGGACTGTAATTGGAAAGTTTTTTTGTAAATTAATGATTAATTGCTTAATTGTTTAATTGATTGTTTTAAGATGATATAAATACCTAAGAAATGTTTTTGAAATCATTCTCCTTGAAAGCGTGAGCCGAGGCGCTAGAGAGATTACTAATAAACCAGTGTTGGATCTTTCGTTTGGTCGTTGTATTTGGATTTTATTTTTTATTTTTTGGTTGTTATCAAGATTCTTCAAACCACCTGGCTACTACTACCACCCTATGAGCCTACGTAGTACATTCTGATGTAGCATTGGACTCAACCTCCAAAATCTGCATACTCAGGCATTCCTGCAAGTCCTAAATTATCTGTCTTAGAATGATTCTCCATATTCCCTTATCTAGCCTTCAGACTGTGTACGTTTTGCATGATGCTTTTAATGACAGCATCCTATATTAACAGCATCATGTCATGATCCACAAGCTGTAGTAACTGTAGCTTCCTGCCCCATTGTAATTCCTCATTATGTCATCAGAGGCTGTGTTGATCTTAACATATAGGCTATCTGTCTTGGAAAACAACAAATCAACTATTTTACAGAGATTTACAACAGATCAAACCAGTAACATCCCAAAATGAAATGCAGATTTCTCAACTGCAATATCCTCTTTTGCAGTAGCAGCAGCGTGAGAAGGTTTCTAAGCAGTCGGTCTTTGTAAGTGTGAATACCGGAAGTCTTGCTGAGTCACAGTCATGGTTAGC
Organism: Protopterus annectens; assembly: GCF_019279795.1. NCBI lineage: Eukaryota > Metazoa > Chordata > Ceratodontiformes > Protopteridae > Protopterus > Protopterus annectens. The sequence goes on along the minus strand of NC_056729.1, from coordinate 1,072,301,495 downwards.
AGAACTGGAAGCTTCGATAACTAACCCAGAGAAAGTTCGAGATGCAATAATTTGTGTACCATTGGCTTTTTCCAGAATGGGTTGAAACTTTCAATAGACTGCCATGGGTGAGAAAAAGAAATATCACAGCTCATATGTTCCTCTTTTCAACAGTGATTGACTATACACATAGAGTTTTCATTAGGACCCTAACTCCATGTTCCCAGAGCACATAAGTTTCCGAACTCTAGATTACAGTGATAGAAAGTAAACTTTACAGAAATCCAGGGAAATGGGAGCAGTTCAGTCAGACTGGCTCCATGCTGTAATACTGTGCATAGCCTTAAGCTTAAGTCACTGGCTCCATATTTATGTTATGCTCAGGATTTAGGTTTTAGAGTCCAGTTATGTTTCTCTGCCACCCTAATCTTGACAAAGGGCTCACAATCCTCCATCTTCATCTTATTCAAGGAAGAAGATAGCCTTTGGTAAGACTGGGATCCTAGTAATAGACATACATTTGTCAATGCTGCATGAGTCTTATGGTCATCCACTGATGATAGAAGAAGAGAAAGGCATGTCAGTGCCTCTCATATGAAATTCTCAGCACAAAAAAGGGCAAGACCTCATTTTACTTGAAGGAAACCACCATTAAACCTACTGGCTGATGGGGAGATAGAAAAAATGGTCACTGTCAAAATACAGGTCAATAGAGGACATAGCAGAGGACTTGCAATTGACTCATAGTACAGGAATTTTGATGGCTGCCATGTGAAGATATTTGTGAAATTGAAGAAATATAGTTTTCATCTCACAGTGGCTGAGTAGAATATAAACAATACATAAACTCAACAGCAAATATTTCAATGTATTTGTGTTTTGCCTGAACTTTACCAATTTTGCTATAAAATGTTTAAATAATTAGTATCTTACAAAGATTCCTGCAAAGACATTTTATTCCTTCTCACCCATAGTTCTTATTTTTAGTTTCCTTTTCACTTGTTCATATTATTACTGGAGATTTTTTTTCTCAATGAAGGGGGAAAGCAGATGGCATGGTGGTGCAGTGGTTGTGTTGTTGCCTCACAGCAAGAGGCTCTCCGGCTTGATTCTTAGCTGGGGTGTCTTCTGTGCAGAGTCTGAATGTCTTCCCTGCATTCATGTGGGTTTTCTCCCACGTTGTAAAGACATGCATCTAGAGTATTTCTCCCTGGGCTTCTGCTGAAAATTGGCTTTGTTCCAAGCTGGACTTTCCTGGTAAATAAATGAAGCCATAACTGTTGCTATTGCTTATGTGTTGAGGACTTGATGATTTATGGATATATTAGTTGGCATGATTGTTACATGGAAGGCATTCCAAAACAAATTCAGAATATCATCTTTTTTATAGGACTGAATGTTGGCAGTAACAGCAAGTAGGTAGCAATTGTTATATCTATGTGCATGCAAGTGATAAATGCCTAAGTTATCAACATTTTGCATGACCTTTACTCTGGATAACTCATTCTTTACGGGTGCCATGCCATATAAATGCATGCATTTCCCCACATGATCATAACTGTATTGTTTCTCATTCATTAGGATTTTTGTAGTTTGTAGGACAGTATTGGGTGGCATGATTGATCCTCTTCCTCCTCTTCTTCTGCTTATTCCTGTAATACCAATATATGGAATACATCAAATTCCAACCTTGCATACTTGACCTCATTTAGGACGTCTGAATATGTAAGGCAATAATTGTAGATGAAGTTAAACATTGTTTGACTTCAGGATTGGACTAGGACAGAATAAAACTAGTGGGTGTATAGTCATACAGTTTAGAGACCACAGTCAGGTACATAAGTAATTGTCACTATGCTGCTTTGGGTTCAGAATCAGTTTTGGGCAATCAAGGAGCTGATAAATGTGTTTTGGAAAGTATAAGTGTAGATTTCTAATGCCACTGCTGTGTAGCTAATTTGAATGTGAAGTGTATTTCACTAAGAATTAAAATAACTACAGTACTAGAAGAACCGAAGAAGAGCAAAATGAATATAGCTTTTTCACAGGAAACAAAATTAAGACCTAAAAGTAGCACCTTTCCTAATTGAAGAGTCTGGATTGGTATAAGCTGTGCCACATCTGCAACAAGGGAAGTAGCAATTTTTTTTTCAAAGGAGCAGAAAAATAAAACTTCAGGATGGCAGTCCAAGATAGTCATATCTGATGAAATTGGCAGATGGTTTATTGCCAGTAAACATGCTACCTACACTCTTTTTATGTTGACAAGCTTATATGGCCAGAATATAAATGATGTGGCCCTATATTTTTCTTAATGCACTGTGTAACCTAATGATCCCGTTTCATCCGATTGTCCAGTCTGACTTTTGGATAAGAAGCCACTTGTTGTCAGAGTCGATATTGCAGCTGCAAGTGCTCTTATCCTCATGATCCTTTAATTTTGTAACCACTCTTAATCCCTTGCACTGTTCTTAGCTTCAGATCTCATTTGCCACCATTAGAAATGGTTGAGTGATATGGTGGCAGCTAAGTGCTGTTCTTTATTTGTTAACGGTTTGGGCTAATTGTTAACTTTCTTGTCCTGCTTCTTAGTCCACTAGCATATTATTCAAAAGTCTGTCTACTTTTCTCACTTAATCTAGCCTTTTTAGTACTCTTTCTTGCCTCAGTTTCTCATGGCACTTAGCCGTTGCCTAACATCATCTTTCACTTAAGTAAAGTTCTTAAAAAAATTAGACAAAACTTAAAAGTTAAGCATTTCTTCCTGTTCAGAACATTTATTTTTGGTTGTTTTTGGAATAATATTTTCATTGTTCAAAATGGATAAAAGCTTTAAGAAGTATATTAAATGTGGGCATAAAAATTCTGCCCCAAGACCTATAAAAGTTATGTAGGATGTGATTATGACCAAAACATTTGGACACAGATTGGTTCATTTTTCAGGGATTTGAGACCAGATCCTTGTCAAACAGAGGGGACAGATTAATACTGAAAGGCCTTTTGCATCTGGATCCTTGTGCAGGTTCTTCCTAAAAGAGAAGGAAGGAGATGCCAAAGAAAGAAAAAATGACAAACCTTAACAGTTGGATCCAAAGATCCCTAGAAACGGGAAAAGATTCCTTTCCTTCTGCATTTACTTCTACTATGGTACATAGGTCACCTTTAGATGAACCTATTGTCATCAGGGACAAATCTCTTCTCAGACTTCCACAGACAGTGATCAAAATGAAAGTTATCATGCTTCATTTTTTCTAGGCTGCTTCTGTGAAATTCTTCAGGTCCTTCAGAAGTACTTCCAAAGTGGATTGGGAGCATATGATGGTCTCCAAAAGATACAGATAGATATGGATATCATCACATTCCCTTCTGCCTGTTGGCCAGATTGGGTTGGCCTATCCTCATCTCTTTTAGCTTCTTCCCCAATAACTATTTCTGCACTGGTGGTCTTGGAGATGAGTTTCTTGCCAGTGCCTATATGTTCAATGCCAACAAATTATTTGGCTGTGACTATGATGCATCCAACACATTTGACAATGAGACCCCTCTGTCTGGTGAATCTCAGAACTGACCCCTTGATGCCTGTTCTTTGTCATCAACTCATGTGGGCCCTTTTTTGGTATTGGAGTCCTTGGCCTTCAAGATGTCAGCACCATTATCCATCATGGGGCCATCTGGATCTTCTGGGTGAGGTATTCTATCTTTGGTGCTGCTCACCTCCACTTTAGCAGAGGTTGAGTTGGCTCCAGAGATAAATACCCTGATGCCAATGGATATTGGCTCAGCCTTTGAAGCAATGGAGAGGATGATAGCATCTCCACTGAGATGTTCTATAGTGCATCCACTGGCAACAGTTCCACCCTGAGACATCCTAATCTCTGCTTCTTAGAGATACACCGCAAACCAAGCAAAATATTGCATCCTTCTATAGATTGGCAGTATTGGCCAAACGGTCTTCTGGTAGACACTGTGATTGTTACTGCAACCACTAAGAGAGAGCTCACAAACGAGTGTTTTGCTATCTATCTCCATAACAGAAAATCTAGGTGATAGACAGAATAGGAAATGAGCTTTGCATGTCAGGTACATTTACCCTTAGATCATTAAATTATTTAACCCATATGAACTACTTCCAAACGCACCTAGCAGAGCAGGTTATGGATATTTTGTGAAAGTTGCTACTATGGGACTACAAGAAACAGATAGAGACAGCACTGGGGATGATGTTAACCACAAACTTCTCTATGCTTTTACTTCCTAATGCATCTGATGGATTGGCTAGAACAGCAACTACAGGCATCACCATGTAATGCTACGCCTAGCTTCACCTATGTGATTTTTGCAAACAACATTAAAGTGTCCTTCAGTAATGACTCCATTTGATGGTTCTGTGCTCCTCTGATCTACAGTGAAGTAAAATTTTTGAAGTGTGAACAGAAAGGCAAGACACTGTCTGTCATAGTGTCAGAATGAAAGGCCTCAACAATCTTTTAACAGGAATCAGAAAACAGAAAACCCCATCATCAAATCTTTGTCTCCTTCTCAGATATGGGTGAAGAAGACAGAGGTGATCCTTTTAATGGACACCGACCATGAGTTCAAGGGAGTCAGCAGAACTAGGGGATCAGAGGTCCTTTTTCTGGCAGGAAGCTCTAGAGCATCTGAAGGTGTGCCTAATTGTCCACCTTTGGAGGCACTAGGGAGTTTCTCTTTCTCCTCTCAGATGCTTGAGTGGACCTCATGCAAGACAAATGGGTGAGAAAGCTAATAGCCTCAGGCAATATCATTCCCTTTCCCCAAATCCCATTCCAATAGCTTCAGCCACTTCCAGACATACCACCTCACATTAGTAAAGCAGGGAAAAAGGAGATCTCTGTACTCCTTCAAAAAAGAGGCGTGCAGGAGGTCTCAGCATACCAGATAGGGTCAAGAAATTATTCCAAATTCTTTTTAATATCAAATCAAAGGAGTACAAGAAATGTATAGAAGTTCTTCATCTCAGTAGCCTAAATCTGTACATCAAAAAGAGCCAATTCAGAATGGTCATGGTGCAAACAATTCTCCTATATCTGAAGGAGAACAACTGGATGTACTTGATAGACCTTCAGGATGCGTACGTCCAAATAAAGACATCAAAGGAATTCAGGGGGTTATTGCAATTCCGACTGGAAGCCAGTCATTACCAATTAAGTGCCTTGCCCTTCAGTCTCAACATAACCTTCCACGTGTATAACAAGCACATGGAGTAGTTGCAGGTTATCTGTGAATAAGTGTGATACATGTATTCACATATCTCACTGATTGGCTCCTCACTGCAACAAGCATAGTCCTTACAGTCAGTGAGAGATTACTTTTTGCAACTCTGCATATCTTTATGTATATCTGTCAATCACAAAAAAATAATTTCTCCAGTCTCCACAACAGATCAAATGTATTGGTTTCTATCTAGATACAAACAGATGCTTTGTTAGTCTACCTATTTAAAGAGTTCTTACCATTATAACAACTATGCAGTTCCTCCTGTAACAGGACTTTACCCAACATCACTGGTTTTCAAAGCACTAAGGCTTTCCTTGCTCATTTAAGTTCATAGGTCCATAGGAAAGTACTAGACTCATTGCCCTTGCAGGCCATTTTATACCCAGCTAAATTCCTTTAAAACGTGAGAATCAAACAATGTACCTTATGTCTGTAATGTATTGTTATGCCAACCCCCAACCCCACCAATTTCCACATGACAACCCTTTAGTAATTGCTCTTGCCACAGTGTCCATAGTTGTCAGACCTTTTATCACCACCAGTTTGCTTAAATCTAACATGCAAAACCCAGTTAACATGATGGCTAAATTCTCCATATGTTTACCTAGGCAGATGTTTTATAATGACTTCCCTAGCAACAGAAGTAATAGTAGTCATGGATGCCTACTCTCCTGAGTGGCATGGCACTTTGAGAAGAATATGATCCAAGTAGTTTTGATACAGAAAGAGGCCAACCTTCACATTGGTGTCCTTGAAATGAGGGTGGTCCTACTAGCACTGTAAGAATTTCAGGGCCTCTTCCCCTGTGCTGTGATTTTTATTCAAACAGATAACAAGCTGGTAGTTTGCTACATCAGCAAAGAGGGAAAAACCAAGTCCTACCTATTTTGCAGAAAGGCTATGAGAATATGGCAATGCAGATGTTTTCTAGTTGCAAAATGCATACCATGAAGAGTCATCTGCCCAGTAAACAGCCTAAGTAGGTCTATCCTGGTGCCAATTAATCCTTCAGTATTCAGCAGGTTTTTAGTCACTGAGGCCAACTTTGTTGCAATCTATTTGCATCTCCCTCCAATACCAAATGCAGCAGCTATTTTGCCCTGATACTCCTAGATAGACAGTGACTGCAGGATGCTGTATTCTGTTACTGCAACTGTGGTCTTCTGTTTGCCTTCCTGCATAACCCCCTCATTCCAAAATTTCTTCAGTAAGATTCTTCATGCAAATCAGCTGTAACTCTCATTGTCTGTCTATGGGCCAGGCAAATATGTCTTCCTCTGCTCAGTCTTTACTTGATGAAGCCTCCCTGGCAGATCTTCTCTCTCATCCCCTCTCAATCAACCTGACCTGTACCTTCACAATCTCAAGCTAACCACAAGGTTTCTCCAATTCCTGTAATGGCCATTGGTCCTTTCTTTTCTAGAAGAGCTGTTCACATTTTGTCAGCTTTGCAGAAGCAATCTACTCATAAGGCCTACAAAAGTAAAAATGTAAAGATTTTCTGTTTGGGCTGTCATTCAGGATTTGGAACCTTTTAATGCCTCCATTTCCAATGTATTATGATTCCTCTTTAAGAGAAAAGCTTTAACCTCTAGCTATTCTACTATAAAGGTGTGGCTGGTATCCATCTCCGATTATCATCATGGTTTTCAGAATTGCTTTTTTTTTGGTTTTACATAATCTGTGCAGAGCCCTCCTTAAGGGATTATTTCTCATTCCAGTTAAGGATGCTACTACATTATAGGAGCTTAATTTTGTCTTTGAAGCCCTAACTAAACCACCCTTTGGACATCTTCTTCTATGGACCTGAAAACTCTGTTCCTGTTGACCATTACTTTAGCCAGAGGAAAAACCAAATTGCATGCCTTAATTTTTAAAGCATCATAAGTGATATTTCATAAAGACACAGTTACATTGAGAACAAATTCTTTCTTCATTCCAAAGGTAGCTTCAGAATTTAATTTAGTAGAACAACCGATTCATTTATCAGTTTTCGTCACACTCATTCTAAATGAGGAAAATATTTGCTGCATTCATCAGATGTCCATGGGCAGGTATGGTTTTATATCCACAGAATAAACACCTTTAGGAAAGATTCATAATTGTTCATTTTATTTGCTCAAAATAAGATGGGAAATGGAATTTCTAAGCAAATGGTATCCAGATGGTTATCTGATTGCATTACCTTGGTTTACTTACACAATAACAGTATTCTTCCTAGTAAACCAAAAGCGCATTTACTAGGTCTGTGGCAAGCTCAACAGTCTCCTTCAGACATTCCTTGGTAAGGAAATTTGTGTTGTGGCAATATGGTGTATGTTGCATACCTTTGCCAAACATTATAAATCAGACCCGATACCCAGATCGACAGTTTTCTTTAGAGATTTAGTTCTGAAAGTTATCCTGGCATTATGCCACCCAAGAAGAAAGCTTGATATTCCACTCAAAAAGTCAGATTGGATGGACAGATGAAATAGGATACTGAAGTTATGCACTTACCATAAGGTTGGATCTTTTTCTCCGTTCAATATGACATTCCTCTTTCCTTCCCTGTACCAAATTGTCACATTCATTACAGTTTAAATAACAAGAAATAGCTTCAGTAGGCAGGTAAACGAACTCCAAAAAGCAAAATAAAGATAATCCAAAAAGAGAAGCCAGGAGTCCAACCATTTAAAAACACTAAATATATTGTTTCATACAAATAGAATACAAATAAAATAAGAAAAAGCAAAGCTTTCAAATCATAAAGATTCTTTTCCACATGGTTATATCACGTAAAAGAAAAAGAATAACTATCCTACATATGATACAGATAAAAAAGATGTGGATGTAAAAATAAATATCAGCATTATGGTGGGTATATAACTTTTTTTTTTCTTGGAGTTGGTATAGTAATGGGATATTTTAATAAAGAGCTGTATCTTTACCAGGACAGGATCCCACCAAAAAGTAATCAGTGTGCGAAGATGAACAGAGCTCTATCCACTTTCATATATCTAGATTTAGTGTGCATAGCAAGTTTTAAATCCAGATACTGTAAACTTCACTTCATTAGTCATATGCCAGGAAATGTAAGCAGATTAACTTTATGGCTAGTATTTCAAAACTCTGTTATCAAAAGCCACTGACAGTCAAATTCTGCCTTCAGCCCTATCAAACTATTTTATACTCAGAGTAGGACTGCAGGTATGACATAATAGCATCTTGTAGTAGGGATGGAAAGCTGACCCTTTACATTTTCAAGGATTCTAAGAAATGTTGTACAGTTTAAAACTGGGTCATCTCATTTTGAGAGAACAGATATTAGAAATATCCCACTCTTTCACTGACAAACCTTTTTGCAATTATGTTTTGCAGCCTGTTCTTTACAAGGAAAATGTCATTTAACATTTTAGCATACCTGCAGTATTATCAAGTTGTGACTACCCATGGTAACGGGATAAGACACAAAAAAATGGAGATGGAACTGTTGAAAGAGCAAAGAGATGTGGACAATAACATTTTGGAGTAAATCAAGGAAGCAATGGTAAACAGGTTTTATATCATTGGGGAGCTGGAAGAAGATCAAACAGAGACAGAAGTGATGATGAGGAGCTGAAATGGAGAAATAAGAGAAAATATATGTGAGTTTGCTTGTATACAATCTTAATGATTAAAAAAGCATGGATAGGAGGAGTATTAAAAGAGCTTGTGCGGAGAGCTACCAAGAATAAAGGGATAAGGGAGAAATTTAGGAAATGTTATGAGAATTTATATACAAAAAGAGAATCAGAGAAGGAAGTCAGAGAAATGGGAAGAACTATATCTAAGGGAGGAAGATGGGAAGATAATGAGTAAACAGTTGAGTGTGAGAGTGATGGTAGCAGCAATTAGGTATATGAAAACAGGAAAAGCAATTGCTCCATATGCTTTCACAGCTGATTGTTATACATTTGTGTGCAGGTGGGGAGTAATTAGCAAATTTATTTAATCATAAAGATGAAGAGGAAGAATAACCTGAAAGATCAAATGGTACAGTGGTTAAGGTGTATGCCTTTCGCCCACCAGGTGCAAGGTTTGATTCTCAGCACTGAAAACAGCTTTACACTTGTGAAGGTTTATCTTTTTGGTTGGGAGAGTGGCCTAATGGTTAAGGTGTTTGCCTTGCAAGCACAAGGTGCAGGGTTTGAGTCTCACAAGGGATAATTGGCTAAGCTTAAAATGGCTCACAAGGGCAGTTAGCTTAGTACCAACCTATAAGTGCTAGAATTAATGTATCATGTAGAAGTGGTAGTGCTGTAAACTACAGACTTATTTTGTTATGTAATACTGATGAGGAAATTAGGTTATATGTGTCTACTTTAGACTTACTGTTACCAAAGCTAGTGGGAGACATGCAAGTGGGGTTTGTGAAGGGTGGGTCATTCACTGGTCACTGGAGATTGTTGTTAAATTTTATGAGTTTGTGTGAAAGGAAATGGATCAATGGGATAGGGATGATGGTACCGAACATTCAGGTGTTTTGATTTTGTGAATTGAGCCTTTATGATGACTTTGAAGCAAATACTGGGAGATGGAAGGGTGTAATAGGTGTAATAGGTGTAAAAACTAAATGTTCAAGTCATGGTTAATGGAGGCTTGTCAGATAAGGTGAGGTTTGGGAGAAAAAGAAAATGACAGGAATGTTTGCTCTCCCTGGGAGCTTTTGTTTAGTCATGGAGAAATTGCTAAGAATCATTTAAATTAATTATACTATAAGATATTAATTAGTTCAGCAAACACCATAAAACATTATAAATAATACATATTAATAAATATAAATAATAAATAGTAATAATAATAATAATAATACAAACTAACTATAACAAATATTCATTTCTTAAGACAGTCAGATGAAGGGTACTCTAAGAAAGACTTAACCATGGCTCCCCTTTTAATAACACATCTGATATATTCAAACACAACCTAGAATTCTTAAAGATATGCACCACAAAGTACCTCAAGGAGGATGGCCAGTATTAATGCTTTTTTATGTGTATGGCAACTTTACTAGATGCACTATTATTTCTAATGTCCTTAATATGCTCCTGAACTCACTTCCTCACTTCACTAGCCCTACATAATACTTATCACATGGACATATCACCCCATATACCATTGCTGTTTGGTAACAAGTTTTACTCACAAGTGCAAAAAATAATGTCCATTTGTATAAAACTCTAATCTAGGAGATAAAATAATTATTGATAATAAGATAAATACTGACTAGTATCAGCAAGATGTTCATCATATTGATCACTGCTGCAGTAGCCATAGCTATATGGTTTATATCCTACCAAGAATATAACAACAAGCTTCCAAAGCTTCTAGGTACCTTAAGCTGATTAAAAGTCAAGTTTGAGAGTGAAACCCTTCAGAGCTATACTGCAACCAAAAAGCATGCTTCTCTGATGCTTTTGATGATCAGCAGGCAGCTTGTGCTTCAATTTGCTGGTTATATAAGTTCCCACTGAGGAAAAAACTTCCATGTTCTTAATTTTGTAGATGTTTTATTACTTATCTCTTCAGGAAAGTTGTTTTAAACTTAGGAGTGCTGTGTTTTAACAGACTGTCTCAAGCCTGTAATGTATTTTTAAATAGAGTACTTGTTTTTTTTTCTGTCAGTTTGAAAGTGGTGTAAAGTAAATGAAAACATTTTTTGTGGAGAAATTCTGTCTATTTTACTTTTGTGGGGCAGGCATGGTGTTTTAAAATGTGCTTTACTCTGTTTTTCTGAGTAAGTTTTGTGAACTGGTAGTGTTTATTTGTAATTGCTGCTTGTCCTCCCGTGGAAATAGGCACCATTTTTGGGTTGACCATAGAAAAGTTTACTGGTCCCATGGTTGGTCCTTCTTCTAGCCACAAAAAATTAATTAATTAATTAATTAAAACATTTTTGCTACTACACCAGGCTAGCAATTTGCCTCAGCCACAGGTGGGTTACTTTGCTGTGGCCATTTGTTTAACCTCAGACCACTCATCTTTTTCACAGATCCCTCTGGTGTAACATCTACAGCTACTATGGAGTAGGAGTTTTCCATGTCCTCTGCATCTGGTGGGTCCCAACAGTGGGCAAGGAAGAGCCATGGTTGATGATCCTGGGACAGGGAACAGGGAGGTTTTCCCTGTTGTGTTAGAATGGTGTGCCCATCCCTGTGGAAGCTGCTGTTGCAATTAGTAACATGGTTGGCTCCATTTTCCTGTCAAAAAGAAACAGAAAACTAATCATATATCTACTCCTGCTCAAATTTCTTTGGCTAGGAGTAGTTTATTGGGTCTGGCTCAATGTTTAATTCAGGCTGTTGATCCTTCTTGTAAAGTAGTTTCTTGTAAAAGAAATAGGGATTTTTCTTTTCCTGAAGAGAGTCTAGATTCTGAATCTGAACAGAAAGGTTTAGGGATGGATACAGTTTTTGTTTTCCTCATTTTTCTGAATCAGACTCAGGGGAGAGCTCAGTTTCTGATTCTCCCTGTGGGGATTTCTCTTTCTCTGTGACTATTGCTAGGGTGTGCCAATGTTTTCAGTGACAGAACACTGAGGTTTCTCAGTCCCTCATAGAATACTATGAGTTGTTACAGAAGCATTTTCCAGAATCTACATCCATTCCTTCTGTTCTTTCTGCTTTAGAGGATGTGTGCTTTACTTCCAAATAGTCAGACAGCTGCCCCTAAAAAGGCAAATAGAATGTACAATGTTCCTCAGTCTTTTAAATGTGTATACACTATTACCAAACCTGACTCAACTGCTTTAGCTTTAGTTGACCCTACTGCTGCTAATCACTTAGTTAATTCCAATCCTATTTTTTTCTGATAAGGATGGAAAATTTGTTGATAGGTATGGGAAAAACCTTCTTCAACTTTGACTTTCAGAATTTTTAATCGTCAGGCTCATATGTTAAAGTTTGTTCTGCCAAATTATGAAAGCATGAGGAAGGTTTTTATGTACAGTTTCTCCTTATGAGGAAAAATCAGCATTAAATAACTTAACTTTTTCTATTGCACAGGTCACTGGTTGTTGTTTAAAGTATATGTGTGTGACTATGTGATACTTCCAGTGCCATGGCCACTGGTACTGTTTTGAGGTGGTTTGCATTGTTTCATTCTCAGAACTTCCCAGATGCTGTTAAAATGAAATTTTAAATTCTCCCTTGAATAGAGATTTATTGTTTGGTCCCTCTGTTGCAGAGGTAATCAAAAGTGTGATGAAAGGGGCAAAATGATCCAGGGAATTTCTAAGATTTTATAGCCCTCCTTTTCCAAAATTTTCCAAGGGATTGTCTGTCTCCTTATCCACTTTTAACAAAAATCAGGAATAAGCAGTCTCAGCAAAATACAGGCAAAGAGACGTTTAACTAGACATGTCAAGGGGGTTCCAAAAAGAAGTCACAAATCTCCCAAAACCAAGGACAGTCTAACAAGTCTGAATGACTTTTCAAGAGATCTTATGAACCCTCCTACCCTGGCTCCTTTTTTTCTTACAGAAAAGCTGAGCCTCCATTTTTCTCTTTGGAAACAAACAATTCCAACCAAATAGGTAATGAAAATCATTCATCAAGGTTACAGATGGCAGAGGAAGGAAACTCCTCCTTTCCAGCAGTCTTTCCTCATCATTCAGGTCAGACTCTCATTTCCACAAGTTCGTCATCACAAGATGTCCCAAGGAGTGATGCAGCCAGTTCCTGCTTCCTAGGTGGGAAGGGTTTTTATCCAAGGATGTCCCTAATGCCAAAGAAAGAAAATTCTTGGATACGAGTTCTGGATCTTTCCTTCCTAAACCTGTTTGTGATCATGTTTAAATTCAAAATGATGTAATTTCATAACTTGTTAACACCTCTTACTCATTCAAGTTGTCTGGCAACAATTGATTTAAAAGATGCTTACCATCACATCCCTATTCATCCAGACTTCTGATGTTTCTTAATGTTTTCTGTGTCTGGATCACATTATCAGTTCTGTGCCTCACCCTTTGGACTTTTTACTGCACAAAATATGTTCTCAAAATGTCTGGCTCCAGTTATAGCTCCTTGCAGGCTACAGGGTGTCCACATATTTCCATATTTAGATGAATTGCTTATCTTTGCAGAGTCTTTTTCAAAGTGTCCAGAATCTCTCTCTTGTGTGAGAGATGTGAGAGATCTCTTACACAAGCTGGGATTCAAAGAAAACATTCAAAAATCTGTCTTGACTCCTTCACACAGGACTATGTTCCTGTTAATTCAACTAGATTCCTCAGTTCAAAGAGCTTTTCTTCCACAAGAAAAATTAGATCTTTATCTACATCTATTTCTGAGTTTTTCCACTCAGACTTCTGTCACTGTGAGGGAATACCTGAGGATTCTGGCTCTCATGGCATTTTTGATTCTCATAATACCCCTGGCAAGACTGCAATGAGAAAGCTACACTGGTCTCTGAAATATCTTTGGTTCCAACATCTATATCCTTTATCTGTCCAAATCCCAGTGCTGGGCGTTGTTAGAAGAGAAATCTTTTTGTGGAGACAATGGATATCCTTAACTGTAGGTCTGCCCTTCTCCCTCCCTGCTCCAAAGCAGTCAGGCACCACATATCCTTCATACTTTGCTTGGGGAGCAGTTTCAGGAGTAATAGCGCAGGGGGTGTGAGACAACAAGGATGGACATGTAAGTACATAAACATCAAGGAGATGCTTGCCCTGATCAAGGTGCTCAACTCTATGGACCATCTTTTGTTCCAAGGACCTCTTCAAGTGGTTACAGACAATGCCACAGTTATATGGCATATCAGCAAACAAGGGGAAACCAGGTTGTAGCCCCTTTGCAGACTAAGCATGCTAGCTTGAGATATAGCTTCACAGTACAGTCTCACTCTACAGGAATCCTACATTCCTTTAGAGCAAAACTGTGTGGCAGACAAACTGAGTAAGGCCAGGGCAGACCTTCATGAATGTAAATTATATCAGAGGTTCTTCCAACATTTGATCCATCTGTGAGTAATTCCTCAAGTAGATCTCTTTGCCTCCTCTCAGAGCAATCAACCAGCTGGATTCTATTAAGACTCCTTGCAAGAAGCAAATGCCTTTTCTTTTCCTTATACAGCAATGTTCCTGTATGCTTTCCATTAGTATTTGGGGTAATTCTGAAACTTCAGAAAGAATCCTCTAAGATCATTGTGGTGAATCCCTTCTGGCCCAGGCAACCATGGTTCTCCCTTCTTTTGGAAATGGCCAGGGGAAATTGCCACAAGCTTCCTCAAAGACTGGGTCTACTCACACTCAAGAAAAGGAGTGTTTGATACACCCCAACATCAGTCAACTGTAATTGGCTGCCTGGATGATAAGGTCTTATTTCCTTTTAGGCACCTGTTTACTGAGGACATGTAGCAGGTACTAATGGAGGGAAGAAAGCTTGCTACTAGAAAGTCATGTATTAACAAATGGAAAATATTTTCTAGTTGTTGCCAACAACATAACCCTTCAGGGTTAGTTGTTATGTGGTTCTACAATATTTGTGTGAGTTATCATCCTATGCACTTTCATATTTCTTTATCAAGGTTAATTTATCTGCAGTTTAACCATGTCTGCCCATGTATCATCATCTTTCAGTGTAGACTTATGTCAAAAAGTTCTTGAAGGAGGTATTGTATAAGAAGCCTCTAAGAAAAAAATATTGCTCCTCCTTGGAATCTTAACTTTGTATTAGAGAAGCTAGCACTTGCTATTTTTCAACCTGCTAATCTGGCTGACTTGAGGTTCTTAACATGGAAAACAGTTTTCTGATTGCTCTGAACTCTGAAAGAAGGGCATCTGAGTTGCAAGCTTTTATGGTGAGCCAACCCTATCTCATTTTCCATTCAGTCATGGTTTCTTTCAGAACTAATCCTTCGTTTAAGCCAAACTATCCATCTCCCCATTTTCTTTCCTGAACCTAAAATGAGGGAGAAAGGATACTCTGTACTTTGGATGTCTACAGACAACTCAGTTACTTTCTTTACAGAATTAAAATTTTTCAGATATTCAGATCAATTATTATTTGCCTATGAAGGTAAGAAGAAGGAACAGCCAGCATCAAAACAGAATATTTCCAATAGTTGTCTAAGGCTATTACCTTTTGTTTTATTCACATTAAAAAACTATTCCAAGTAGAGTCAAGGCCCACTCTATCATGGCCTTGGCTTCATCTGTGGCTTTTTGGAAAGGGTTGGATTGCAGAAGCATTTTAGAATCTGCTACTTGGTCCTCTATGCATACTTTTACAAAGCACTATAAACTTGATTTGTTCTTAAGGTTCAGATCAACCTTTGCTAGAACCATTCTCTAGGGGCACCTGGATTCTTCTCCTTCCACCTCCCAAATGTAGTTAGCTAAGTTAGTCTACCCATATAGCTAAGACTAGCATAGCAGTAACCAATATGATAAACATATTACAGTTGTATAAGGAAAACTTACCACAACAGTAGCTGTTCAAAGGTTAATGCAGCAGTAGCTGCTCCTTCCCTCTACCCCCTTGTTTTTGGTGTAATATTTATGCCAATGTGTTGACATTTATTTTTTGTGGTTCCTAGTATTGTCATTTCAGGGCTCAGGCTCTCTGCTGGCAGGAAAGCTCTGGAGAGCTTTGCACTCATTTGTCTTTTAATCCATCAGCTTGAGCTGCCTAACAGTTTGGGTGCATGGTAAACTAATGCAAACTAAATAAATAAATAGCTCATAAGCACCCAGCTTGTGCCCACTGCAGTCCTAATGCAGGTAAGTACTTTAAATTGATTTTTTGTACTATATAAAATATTTATTTCTTAACCTGTCAAAAGCCTTCAGCACAGTTTTTTACACTAGACTCATGCATAAACTGTCTCAGCTTGGATTATCCACTTCTTCATTAGTGTGATTCAATATCTATTTAACTGAAAGTATCTAGTCTGTAAAATGGCAGAATACTCTCTCCCTACCTACAAGTCTCCTCTGGTATACATCAAGGCTCTATTCTCGGTCCCCTCTTTTTTATAGATTCGTAGGTGATTACTAGGCTAACTGCTGTGAAGGGGTATTTTAAGTGTAGCCAGTAATCTGTGGTCAGAATCAAATCTTGTACTTTGTGCTTATAAGTTGAAATCCTTAACCATTTTACCAAACCCACCCCTCCATTAATTTTTATCAATGATCTCTATAGATTTCTAGGTTCAGTCTCACTTATAAATTATACTGATGATTCCATTCTCAAATGTGCTTTTAACAATCTGCCTCAACTCTTCCATATTACACAAGAAGCTTTTTCCTTGGTTGAGAAATGACTCCAAAATTCACAGCTATGACTCAACCCTAAAAAAACAGTTACTGCTATTTTCTCAAACCACACACGCTTGAATTTCAAACTCTTTTCACTAAATAGACCTGAAATTTAAGTAGTCTTCCATACAGAATTATTTGGAGTGATTAAATATAATAGCCTTAAATTTCACCTGCACATTCAAAATATCACAAAAAGACTCACCAAAACCTTTCTTGCTACTGCCTATCTTCTCCCACTTCTGTTATATGGAGCACCCATCCTAACCAACCTTCAGGCTACAGGTAAAAGCAAGCTGGAATCATGCTACAATAAGATTGCAAAATTTGCTACCAACAAACAATATTGCAGCCACCACTGTATTGCCCTTAAGTCTTTGAATTGGCTTGAACTGTCTCACCACATAGGTTCATAGGTTGGTACTAGGCTATCAGCCCTAGGGCCTCTACAAGCCTAGCCATAACAATTCTCTGGCTATTTCTTCCCACATATTTAAAAGCATTGATCCCTACACACACAAACACACACACACACAGAATTTCACAGTTGCCATGTTTGGAATTAGAACTCCTGCCTAACTAGTACATCACACTATATCATTACGCAGTTATATCACCACACATAACATTATTCACAAAGCCTCAAACACACACACATGATACTTCTGTGCAGAAGCAATCCAAGCCACAAGATAATCCACAAGCAGTTTAATTCAGTTAAATGCTTTCGTCAATCACAATAGTCGGAACTGAATAAGCACATCATAAGACGGTTTAAATAACAAGCCTATGATCACATGACAAACAAAACCAATTACTACATATTAAATGTGTTTTAGTTTGGTGTTTTGCTTTGGGCTGTCCTCACTTGACATGGGTTCCTCAGGTAATTTGCCTTGTTCATGTGTTCATGTTGGTGATGAGTGGTTACTGGAGGACTTTGTTCAACTCACAATAAATCTTACTCAACTAGTAAGTTTAATGACTCAGATAATACATTCTACATCTACACAGCATAATAATTTAGGTAATGGTGTTCCAGTGGGACATAATTTCTGTCAGTTTCTGAATGTCATAAGGAGGAAGGTTACAGTGAAAGGACACACATCGCCAAGAGTTTGGCTAGGGATGGAACGGCAGTAGTGGAGGAAACATATCCCTCAAGGTACTGTTTTTTTTTTCAATTCTGATCATAATAAAAATGGAGAAGGGGGTGGTTTAAATGCTTTCTTAATGAGAATGTCTTCAATAACTCATTGGATAACTGATTCTCTAAACAATTTTTGTTTAAGTTACATGCTTCTGTTTCTGAAACAGGTATGATCATGATGCAGTTGGATAAACTGGAGAAAAAAATGCTAAAATATAGAATATTACAATTAGATAATATCTTTTTTTAGGGAGTATAAATAAGTTTTGAAAGGTTTAAGAATTCAGAAGTTTGCAAATGGGGTGGACATGAACTTTGAATTTTGTAATGAACTGACTAACGGTTTTCATAAATGTGGCTTAGAACATATGTAGTTTCTTATTAAACAAAATTAATGTCAATTTGGTATTATCAATGATGAAATTTACAACTTAATGTCAATATAAATCATGATTTATTATTCATATTTTATAATGTTAAATATTGTAACATTTTTAATAAAGTGAAACAACATTGTATGAATGTGATTGAGTGAAAACAGAAGAAACTGGAAAGGGATGCTAAGGATTGAAATAATGGTACTGCTAATCCTATCCCAGTTAAGAAATTGGGGAATGTTACTTCCAGTTCTAGAGTTAACACCTATTTAGATACCCCCGTGGAGGAGAATGAGAACAAAGGTGGTAATTCAAAGGGGAAACAAGGGAAAATATGGGACAAGTCCATTTTGATTTGAATTTGGATGGCCCTTTAGAATTTCCTCCTTTGTGGAGGTCCCAAATATTAGCCAGTGAAAGAGATAATGCAGAGTCAATGTCTCAATCTCAAAATAAACAGAAAAAGAGGCAATTATCAAAACAGAAGCTGAGGAGGTGGTTGAAGAGGGAGCAGGAGTTGGAAGACTCAGTATAACTAGTTAAGGAACCCATTAATGTTGCAGACAATGGGGGGATTTCTACTAGAAATGATTTTAAGATTTTTAACTATAGTTACCACAGTAAAACTGACACTCATTTTAACTTATTGGAAAAAGGGTTCCCGTTTCTTCCCTGTTCTAAGGGTGATCTAGTTAGGACTTTGATAGATTTACAAAATGTATACATGGAAATTAAATTTAAGGAGTTATTTTGACTAAATGGAAAATATATGTCATATGGCACAGGGTGTTTTTAAGAAAACAAAAGTACTTTTAATTTCCCCGTCACTCTTTAATTTCCTTGTTTGAGAAACATTGTGAAAAGTAAACCTATAAGATGAATGAGGGAGTGAACAGGAAAGTAATTTCCAATTTGGCTAAAGATGAGTATAGGCTATTAAAAGATTTTAGTAAGAACCTCTTCATTAGAGTTTTGAAACCCAATAAATATAAGGGTTTGGTGATTATAGACAGTTTGTCTTAGATAGCTGACATTTTCAACTTATTACAAGATTCAACTAAAAATATTTTAATTTAAAAAAAATGAAATGAATATTAGCATAAGGGGGAGTGACCTATGCCTAAAGGATTGTCTTACGCAGAACCTTATTACAATGGATTTGTTTAAATGTTTAAGTACTTCAACCCCTGTCATACCCACTATATTTGGCATCCTCAAGGTCAAAGTATGCCATTCACCCACTTATATGCCTACAGTTTCAGGACAAGGTTCCAAAACCTATCCATTAACTGTATTTATTGATAGAAAACTTAAAGAGATTGTATGATAACAACAGTTATTTATTGAAGGACTTCTTGGATTTGTTGGTGAAAATTTACAATGAACAGTGGGGTGAAGAAGTGTCTTTTGACATTAGGTGTTGTGGATTTATATTTTTTTATTCCCCATTTGACTGGGGTGGAGATGTTGAACGATGCACTAACAAAATGTGGTTTCCTCTCCCCACTGGATATTCAAGTAATTTTGAATTTTATGGATATAGTGTTAAAGAACAATTACCTGTACTTTGAAGGAGAACACTATAAACAAATTCAAGAGGTTGTGAAGGGGTGGTTTGTGCTCCCATTTAAGCAAATATAGTGATGTGGAAGTAGCAGAATTAGAATTTTTGGGTCTATATTAGAAGATCAAAACTCCAAAAGAGTGAGCACTCTTTAATCAAATGCTAATACCCAAAACCACACAATATCGAATGTACAAAACAGCGGATTTTTTTCCACAGGGAAAAAAAATTACTCCTTCAAAAAAAAATCCAAACACAAAATAAACCCCCCACACTTAAATATACCACCTCCGAGATCACACCAGAGTGGAGGAAATGGCAAAGTCCCGACAACGGCCCAGTGATTTTTTTCCCTGGGAAAAAAAATCACTGTTCCATAACTTCGATATTGTGTGATTTCAAATATTAGCATTCGATTAAAGAGCATTCAATCTTTTGGAGTTTCAATCTTCTAATATAGACACAATTTTATTTTTAATTCCAGCTTCAGTCAGCACGTCAATTTATATTTAAGGTTTTGAAATGATCTTTTTTTTATTTTATGGCCTTCTAGTATAGATACTGTGACAGGTTTTATGGGTTATATTAATAATATCACTCAAGTTCTTAAATTCAATTATCAGTATAGTACTGGATCAACAGACTACTTGTACATAACTTTGTTGAAGAAAGCTGGTTGGCTTGAATCTAATATTTATAGAAAACCAACCTTTTCCAATTCCTATATGCACAGAAGAAAAAACTTATTAAGGGGCAATTGGTCAGGTTGGTCAGAATGATTTCTGATGATATTGCATTTGTTATGGAGAGAGATTTTTACTGTCTGCATTTAAGGAGAGGGGTACCCAGATGACTTATTAAAAGATATCAGTGAGGAGATCACTAAGGGTAGACTTTTAAAGTATTTAACTTTTTAGTACAGTTAAAGGACCTTCCAGTAAATAAAATCCACAAGGAAATTAATTTTGAGAAAGCTAGGATTTTGAGATTTACTTCCAATTCAGCAAACATAAAATAAATAATTAATAGAAATTGTAAAACTTTTTTTGTTTAACAGTAATTAGATGGATGAGTTTATTTTCAAGAGGTGTTTTAATTTAAAAAATATATTTGAAAGATACTGTGTGACCAGAGAATTAAGAAGAGTAGTAACAAATGTGGATGTGGGTCTGAATTTGGGACATTTGTGAAGGGGATATGGTTGAGTTACAAAACAGGAAAAATGTTTGAGACTGGCTTATGCAAGTAATTGTGGTTCTAGTAGGTTGATTTACATAACACTGTGTGAATTCTGTTATTCTTATTATGTAGGTAAGACTAAAAAAGTATTAAGGAAAATAATCCATGAGCATTGTTATGAAATGAGTAATAATAATATGACAAATGCACTTTATAGACTTAGTTTGGTTTGCCATAATCCAGTGAGATTTAAGTTTGCTATTTTAGAACAAAATACCCTCAAGTGTGAGGGAGGAGCTTAGGAGAAAAGCACTGAGGTGAAAAAGTGTATGTGGCAGCCACCACATGGAGTTTGAATGATGTTGTTTCTTTAAATCCAATTTAAAATCATGTATGGCTAGGTTACGATTTATTTAGTTAACTGAACTGTTTTTTATATCATTGCTATTCATAGTGGGAGCGTGTATTTATTCATATGTTCTTCTAATCACATTCTTTCAATTAACATTTTTTATGTTTTTTAACCTTTTTTTATTTTATTTAATACATAGTAATTTGTTTTCTGTTTGTTACATGATCATAGGCTTGTTATTTAAACTGTCTTATGCTGTGTTTACTCAGTTCTAATGAAGTCTAACTATTGTGATGGATGAAAGCACTTAACTAAATAACGTTGCTTGGGGATTATCTGTGGCTTGGATTGTTTCTAGTTTCTGCATAGGAGTATCCTGGATGTGTTTTTGAAGTCTTTTGTTTCAGATACCCTTCATGCAGCCTTCTAATTTTGGTTTGATTATTCACAAATCCCATGACTGTTCTGCTTTTTCTCCTATTCTCCATTCTTATCACCCTAAAAGACTACATTGATTGAATGAGCAGAATCTTCTCAGCATATACAAACCCCACAAATCCTCAGATGAAAATTTCTACTCATCTTATGTGGCTAAAAATTGAATTCTATCCCTCTACAAAATCGATCTACCTTTAACCTCTCCAACTTTAAACAACTACTAAAACACTAACTAAATAATACTTGGTTCTGCTCCTGCACTACCCCAGGCTGAACTATACCTTCCCTCCTTCCACCCCCTAGCATACTTTGACCATGTTTGGAGAGAAGGACTTATTAAAATCTATTTCTTAGATAAAGTACAAACATATTTTTGCCTAAGCTATATCGTCCTGTCATCTCTGTTCAAAGAATGTACACAATGTGTTTAATATCATCTCTATGAACTGCAACTTATGAATACTTTAACTATTGACAGTGTTCTTTTTCAACTTGTTATATCTGTCCAAATATTTACATTATGTTTTTATGTCTGTTATGTCTGTATAGGTTCACACTGTATAAACTGAAGTTGAAGTTTCACTTAATATTTTGTTCTTCTGTATTAGGTTTTGTAAAAACTTTATTTACTATAACCATATTGTATCAATATAACTTTTCTCTGCTGGCATACTCTGAAAATAGGAAATTATCCCATTTGGACTTTCCCGGGTAAACAACTGTCAAATAAGTCATAAAATTAAGAGTACTGCTGCTATACTTTGATATTATTTATTATATTTTCTGCCCTTAATCATTGTAAAGTGCCATTGCTTTTCACTGACCTTGCTGCTGGTTTCTTTGCAGTGCAGTCATTTTAAAAGTGTGTGTTTCTAGCTAGTTTGTTTGATTGTCCTATTTGAATTCACTTGCAAACTGCAATGTGGTTTTATGTTAAGAAATCCTGGGACTGCTTTTCTTGTGGGAGTTGAAGATGGCATGGTCTGAGCTGGGAATCACACAGGAAGGATTTAAGTGAGACTTCTTGATTACTGTGTTAAGCAGATTTGACTGCATCTATAAATTTGTCATGTCAGTGCAATGCTGCTTATCTTGCAACAGCAGTTTATTTATTTAACATTTGTTTACCAAGAAAGCCCAACTTCGAAAAAAGCCAATTTTCAGCAGAGGCCCAGGGAGAAACACTCCAGATACATGTCTTTTTTCTGTGGGAGGAAACCAGATCATCTGGAGGAAACCCACATGAATGCAGGGAGGACATGCAGACTCCACACAGAAGGCACCCCAGCTGAGAATCGAACTGGAGAACCTCTTGCTGTGAGGCAAAAATGCTACCACTGTGCTGTCCGTGAAGTTGGCAGTGCCCTGTACATATGAAGGCCCAAGGAACTGAAATTTTTCATATAAAACTATACCTGAAATGTTCACAGTACTTAGTTGTGCAAAGAGCATCTAGTTTGAGTACTGACAAGCACCCCGCCATGAGTTTGGTCTGTAATGTATACTCTCACAGTAACCAAGCTAGACAGCTGTAAACCCCTCTTGTACCATCCTGCTGTAGAGCACGAAATAAGGATCCATAGTCATGGACATGTACTTTCCTCCTATCTCTGCAGCCAGCCTGGTGTATATGGGTGTCCAGATGCAATGCAGCAATTGTCTCATGTTTACTGAAAACCACTTAATTCTTAAACAATTTGATATTGTGTTTGTGAGATATAGTTACATAATATTACTGTAGGCAAGCCTCTCAGATACAAGCACGTATATTGAGAAAACAGGTTGTCAGTAACGCACACACTATACCCACCTCACATAGTGTGGACAGATACATAGACCCACACATGTTGAAGTTCTTAAATGTAATTCCCTAAACCACAAAGACCTCCCAGACATTGCACAAACAAAAATATTCTCTGCAACTGCAAGCATATTCCCCAAAATCAACACCCAACATGACACATATGGGCACATCCCACAGGGTCTCAGTTTTTAAGCTTCTCAGGCATACCAGCATACAACCCAATATTTCAGTCTTAGGAAACTCCACTCCTTACAAGCTCCTGTTACTGTGGAGAATGTAGATGTTTGTGCAATTACTTGAGACATGGTTTAAAGCTGCAGAAAGTACCCCAGCAATTCATGGCTACAGTGCCTTCCACACATTTAGACCAACCACAGCAGATGAAGGGACAAAAGGTAGAGGTGTCTCTATTCACATTACAAACAAACACACCTCAAAGTTGGTCCACCAGTTTATGTGTTTCTACTTCTTCATGTCCAAATTACCTTAGACAAAGTCCCATGCCTATCTTTGCAAGCTATAGTTTCCATCTATGACCAAGAAAATAATAATAATACATATTTAAATGCACTGGAAATACTCCTCATTCAAATGAACACCCTAATCATGGGTGACTTTAACTACTCCGATATAAACTGGGAATCGCAATACCCCTGACATGCAGTCCCAAAGATTCCTGGACTTTGTAATGTAATCACCTTGGAGCAGTTAGTCTGTACACCATCTAGTGGAATCATCATCCTTGACCTGGTCTTTACAAACATGGCAGAACATTACAATCTCCCTAATGTTATATCCTCACTGGCCAGGTCAGACAATAAAGGTGTCTGCTTTGAATTAAAGGTAAAACCAGGGACACCAGTTTACCCTGGAATTTTAAGAATTATCATAGGGCAAACATCCTACTATTAAGTGACAACCTAGAAAAATGTCAAGCCCCTCCCCCATACCCTGAGACCACTGCTGCCTATGTGGAATCATTCACAGAATCCCTGTCTAATCACATTAACAGCTGCATAGAGACAGCTGTACCTACACAGATTAAGCACAGGATCAACTCAAAAATCAGACCATCCTGGTGGAATCCCAACAGCAAGAGGTTAGATAAAAACTACAGAAATTCATGACATAAATTAGGAGGTGCAATACCCAGAATGGTAAAAAAAAATCCCTTGTCAACTTAAACAACTCAGGGGCTAATAAATTCCACCAAAGCCAAACCTGAGATACAATTAGCCTCCCAGGACAAGGACAATCACAAAGCTTTCTTCAGCTATAACTGTAACTTCAAAGGCAGTGCACAGCAATGTTCCGAATTAATTGCAAATAGTGCCACCTGTATGGAGTTGGAAGGCATAGCAAACCTGGTTGACAAAGGTAGCTCTAGTATTACTCTTCTTTCCCCACAAGATGCCTGTCAGGTAATACCCACATCGATAACTCCCACAAATATTACTAGAAAGCAAGTGCTCAAGGTGCTGCTCTCCAAGGCCAAGAACACTGCATTGAGGAGTCCTGATAATATGCCAGGGTGTCTCCTTAATATTATGAACTTTCAGCACCACTAGAAACACTATTAAACCACAGTCACAAAACAGGTTTTATGCAAATGAAAAGAGAACTGAAATGGTTTCCTACTGCATAATGGCAGGCCATCCATTGACATAGGAAATTATCGACCCATAAGCCTGGCTAGGATGATATGTAAATATATGGAGAGAATAATCATGGACACCCTATATAATGACATGGGTAACCTAAAAACATTGGATCCTAATCAGTTTAAGATTGTCAAGGGCAGGTTGTGCCTTACTTAACCTGGTGGACTTTCTTGAGAAGGTCTCGAAACTGGGTCTATATTACGTTATTGAATATTTATAAGTTCGAATATCATGTGGTCATCACCATATGATCAAACTTGTAAATGTTTGAAAATGTAATAAAAAGCAAAAACAAAAAACAAAAAAAACAAAAATGAACTCCCGAAAGTCTTAAGCTGGGTGGCAAGCCCCCCTGCACCCCCCACACTATACCAACTTCAAGATCACACTACAGTGCAGAAAAGGGAAATCTTCCAATTCTACGCTGCAATGGAGATCTCTGATGACACGCTCACACATCAAAAAATTCAAACATATGGTGCCAACCATATGACGTTCAATTTTTTCTCTGTGCAATAACATGATATAGACCCCTTGAAAGGAGTGGATGAGGGCACCATTTTGCAAAATGATGCACAGTGCCTACTGCAACCTGGCCAAAGGATTTGACCCAGTACCTTACTTGGAAATTGTAGAAAAGCTCTCTATAGTAGATGTAAACCTCTACATCACCCACTGGATAGCCAGCTGGCTTACAGACAGGACCCAAGAAGTTAGAATGTTGGAGTCTTCATCCATAAAAAGGCTGCTTACTAGTGGGGCGCTTCTGGTCTCAGTGCTGGATCAACTTCTGTTTGGCATCTTCTTTTCTAAGGTCATGGATAATGTCAAGGGCTTCTGACTGACCAGGTTTGCAGATTATTGCAAATTAGGTGCAGTCAATGAATCTCCCCAGACACAAATGTCCTCCAAGAAGACCTGACATAGACTAATAACCAGTGTCAGAGTCATGGTCTAAAACTGAATGACAAAAAGAGTGTCATAACATCTTTTGGAAAGACGGCCACCCAATGAAACTAATACATTTACAGTATACTCTGAAGAGATCACTTTGTAGTCAGGGATTTGGAAATGCATGTAGACAGTGATTTGGCATTTGACCATCATGTGTTTACTATAGTTTCAGGAAGTCATTCCATGTTACAGATCTTATTAGCAGGAGTATAGGATCTAGATCAAAACATGTCATTGTTTTATTGTACTCTCCTCTCATAAGACCAGTCATTGAGTACAGTGCCCCCTTTGGTATGTACCTGGTCAGGCATATGCAACAGTTGGAGCATCCTCAGACATTCCTGACAAAAAGAATATATAGTGTCCAAAGCAAGTCCTATGTAGACTGCCTCAAAGCATTGTCCTTATATTGGATCCCCTACAGGCTGCTGACAGGTGACCTATGCCTGGCCTACAAAGCATCCTCCAGTCCAACACTAATGGACCTGTTGCACATCTGTAAAGCAAACAGTATCATGGACACTGATCTACACCTTACCTGCAATATAAATAGAACAGGCTGGAGGAACAGTACGAGGCACAGAGGCTCCCCCTTCTCTGGAACAGGCTTCCCATTGATGTAAAGCAGAGTTCATCCCTACACTTATTCAAGCGAAACTTAGATTAGATGATGGAGAACTATAATTATACCCCTGGTCTAGCATCCATATCTCTCTTAGAGAAACAAAGCTTGTAAATGTTCACCCACCTATGCCCACACATGTATATATTTATATATATATATATATATATATATATATATATATATATACATATATATATATATATATATATATATATATATATATATATATATACCCTCACAAAACACTTGGCAATCAATAACTATCAAATATTATTGGGAAGTATGGCTAGGCTGAAAAAGTCCCATTAGGTTGATAGATAGTATTCTACTATGACACTATGATTTGTGTTTATCAAGAAATGGGGTTATAAGTCACTAGAGGCAGAAATCAATTAAAGGAAGATGGCTGATGTTTAATACAGCATGTACATCAGTTCTAGTTGCATGTGCAGATGATTTAGTTAATAGTAACTAAAATAAGGGATGGATGAGACAAGTGAATATGCCAGGAGAGATTAAGTAGGATGGGACTTGAACTCCATAAACAGAAATGTAAATGACATGATGATGTAGTGAAGTTATTGGAGTTTTCTTTTCAAAGAAATCAATACACATACTAGGAGTTATATCTGTAGGTATACAGTGTTATGTTCCAGTCAAAATATACATAAATAACATTGATTTACCTGTTAGTCTTGGGTCAAGAATAAATCTTCAGGATGTGCAAAACATTTCCCCATTTATTCCAAACCAATCAGATCACAGCACTGAGAAACTGCCTTCTCAAAGTTTTCAAATCAGTCTCACAAAGCAGCAAAAACATAGTGTATATACTTTTTTCTTATCATTAACATGCATGCAAAATTCTTGCATTTCATATTGGTTAAAAGAGTCACTGCAGACCCTTGTGCTTCTCACTTAGTGCTGCACATGAACAGTTAAGACCCATGCGTTCTTAGTAACAATAATGTTTTAAAAACACAAGCCAACTGGCCTAGTAACCTGTCTTGTTTTCTGAACTTGTATCTTTCAGTACCAGTACATGCTGTCTCACCAACATTCTTTTTAACTACTCATCCCCAGCCTGGGGAGGCCAGAGCTCAGATACAACAAAAGCTCTTTCACATTGTGTTCTTTCCTCCCTTCATGAACCAGACTCTGTTGATCATAGTAAGATCTCTTAAACCCTTCAGCACTTTATTTACCTTCAGTCATCTGTTAATACACTTGCAGCTTGATATTAGCATGCAGTTGTAAAACACTTAAAAACTACAACTTAGATAACTGTGGTTTGCGTAATCATGCATCTGTACTACATATTGTTTTTAACATAAACAGTTTATAAATATTTTGTTTAACTCATTTGTGAAGAAACTGTAAGTTAATATGCATGTTGTAAAGAATATTCATGAGAAGTAAATTTTTTCAACAACAGGTTCAAGCGAAGGGATAGAAAGATAAAAAAAGTAAAATTACAATTAGATGTGAGGAAAGATTTTATTTTTCTTTTTAGGAAAAAATGGTGATAGCAAATCAATTTACTTATTATGCAGGGGTTTGCAGTTTATCAGAGGAACTTGCTAAAGAAATATTACATATAGTGTTTGTTTTCTTTTGGAAGTTATTGACTTAACTCATTAAAACAGGTGTGTAGTTTATAATGGAAGAAAGAAATGAAGATTAAATATGCTTAACCTAATCCTATTTTATTTGCATAATTCTTACTGATTTTAAAGAACAGTGGTTTCACAACTTATTAAACAACCACATCTCAATACAATATTCATCTGTAACATTTCAAAATGTAATACTAATAATAAAGTAAGCAAAACTATTTATGTTGTTAGCCAATATATTACTACTACCCTACACAAACATATATAGGGGAAAAATCTAGATTTTTTTTCTAAATATCTATTATCTTATTTAAGTCTCAGACAATCCCTGTTATGATTTACATATTTTACATTTTTTCTCATGCACATTCAGTTTGTAGTGCCTCTCCATTTGTCCATTTGTCTGAACAACTTTCAAAATTGTAAATGCATACCCTCCCATCCTTTTGAGTATCAGTGTATTTCACTTTCTATCTAATATGGTTTTTGTGGACAATTGATAAAATTAGATGCACTCTCAGTTCTTCTTGGGTCCAGCCTTTATTCACCTCTTTTATTCTCCATCTCAGGGATTCCCAAGGTCATGTAATCTTCTATCAAATATATTTTCCAACCCACTGACTACTATTATTCACTTATCATAGGCCCTTCTGCAGTCCTAAAATATATGCACAATCCCTGGCTACTGTTTCCTACAGTTTCAACTGCAAGCAAACATTAACCCACTGCTTTTATCTATTTTGCTGATTGTGTAATAGCAGGAGTATAAGATTCTCAATTGTTGACCCATATAAAATGCCATTTACTTAGACTTAAAACATTATGTCTGATCTTTATGATAAAATGTGTGTGTGTGGGGGGGGGGGTCAAGAAATAGAGAATGGGATTTTAGATGCAGATACTTAAGAACAGTAAAACGAAAAGTAACCACTGTGCAGAATATCATATTCATAAAGATACAGAAAGTATTCTAAGAACTAAGCCAACATGGGAATGGAGAAAGGAGATTTTGCAAGTAAGGATGAATGCAAGTAAGGGGTACATAAAATAGCCAAGAGGGGGCAGGAATATACTGGAGAAAACTGGCAAAGAAACCAAGGTATTGGGAGCAAATTACTATAGATGGAAAAGTAATAGAGTGGGGTGAGGTGAAGAAGGTTGAACTGCAGGTTACAGGCTGCCTTCCCTATCAGGGATTGATAATAGTGTATAGGCAAATAGAAGGTGACAAGGGAGTCCTAAGAGAAAGAGTTCCTCTGGTAGTAGAATTTCTAGTTAAATCTACCATAGAAGTTGTTGTTAAAAAGGGGATAATTAGTAGGCCACATAAAATATTGCATGATAACTATTAGAATCAATTAGGATTGTTATTATTAGTATTACTGTTATTATTATTATATTAATTGTAAAACTGAAACTATATTAAAAAATCAAAAATGGGATAATAAATTAAAAAACAAGTATAGATACAACTGGGAATGGCAAGAATTAAAATATTTAGATTTTAAAATTTAGTTGAATATTAATAAGATTGTTAACTTTATAAAATTAATTGAAGATGTCTTACTACTTACTTAATGGAATGGACATTTCTTTACATTCAAAAAAAGATGATTTCTTATTAAAATGGTAAGACTACCGAATAATAGCTATTTGTTACATTCAACAGTATTGTTACCAGAAAAAAAAATGATTAAAGAAAATGGAGAAAATATTAATGTCCTTCTTATGGTATCCTAACAACCAAAAATAGCATATAAAAACCATATCATGCTCTGGGAACATGGAGGAATTGGTTTTCCAGATAAAAAATCTTATTCTATTGTAAGAAGCTTTTACATAACTATATTTTTTGGATCCAAATGATACTACTTAGTGGAAATTTATTCATGAGAAGATTATTTTAGGTCACATAAATAAATTAGTCCTGATAAATATGGAATATTTAATAATTCTTTCATTTGTTTACTAAAACATACTTTAGAAGGAATTGTGTTTATTAATTTGATTTTTCCTTATATAAAACTGATTATAAAAGCATTTAAGAAATATATGTATAAAACCCATAAAAAATGCAAATTCTTATGTATCTCAATTGCATATACCATATTTATGAAGTCGCAGAATGCCATTGAAATGAGATTGTTAAAGGAAAACGGATTAGTATTATGGTATAACTGCTTCAAAAAAGAGAAGTTCAGAACATTAAAAAGTTTAATGAATTATTATAATTTTAATGCCTCTGTTAGTCAGTTAATTCTGTTTGTTAAAGAGAAATTAGATTTTATAAATAGTATGAGTGAAAATGAATGGAATTTTATCTCTCAGTTGTATAATTATATGATTTCCATTTTCAAATGTACTTTAACTTATAAAGAAAGTTTATTTAGGTTATATAGGTTAATTATTAACAGTAATAATTTTGTAAAAAAATATTGGATATTTTTAGATAGTAGTGGGTTAAACAGTTTAATTGATGATAAAAATAGAATTTTATTACTTATGCCAGTTTATCAGTCTTCCTCTAGTCTATGCTAGAAAATCTTTATGTGGAAATATATATATATATATATATATATATATATATATATATATATATATATGTATTTATGTATTTATTATGCCCTTTAAAATTTCAAAATTTAATAAATCAGCTTCATACAATTGTTGTAGATGTAATAAGGAAGTGAAAGCTAATTGGACATATGTGTTTATGGATTTTGAAACAGTAAGTGGTTATTGTGAAGAGATAAAAATGTTTTTCAAAGGATTATGGATAATTGCATTTTGTCAAGATCAACAATATTAATGAATGTTCCAGTTCCACTGACTGTGAACTATAAACTATATAAAATGTGTTGGAGTCTTTTAGCAGTAGATAGAAAAAAATTATTGCAAAAAATGGAAAATGGATTATATCCCTTTATTTAAAGACTTCTTAAATTTAGCTACAATTTTATACAAAAATGAAAAAGAAATGATTGGTCTGAGGTCTAAAAATAATATAAAGATACCTGGTTGTTGGAGTACTCTTAAAATGTTATTGAAATATCAAAATAACTAAAATCATCTAAATGTTTAATATGTTTTCAGTACTGTATGACATTTTATGTATATAGAAAGGAAATATCTTCCTTTTTATATATACACTGTATCTATATATATATATATATGTGTGTGTGTGTGTGTGTGTGTGTGTGTGTGTGTGTGTGTGTGTGTTAAATGAGTAAAAAATATAAATTGGTTGAGAAGAGAGACTGGTAAACCATTTTTATGGGGACATTAGGAGGACATATGTATGGCTCCCAAGTATGCAATAATGTCCAGAAGGTTTAGGGTTTTTTCTTGGAAGTATTTGCATAGGTATTTTTATACCCCAAGCCAATTTCAAAAAATTTGAAACATAAACACACACACACACACACACACACACACACACACACACATACACACACAATAATATCAGAATAATAATCTATGTGTAGGCATAGTGTAGAGCCTACACAGAAGTTACTCTTGTTTTATGCGGATCCACCTTGGTAGCGCACCATGTGTATTTATGATGATGCATTTCTGAGGGAGAACCATGGAACATGGTTATTGAATCAGTGTAGGGAGTGTGTTATGAACGGTGTCCACAGATGAATAACACACTGCCTGCACTGTCCAATTGCATTATATCAATGTATGTATTTATTTTAGTTTTTTTTTTTTTTCAAGTTTGTGAGGCATGGCATGGAGTGCAGCAATGCTGAGCTGTGTTGAGACACCTGCTGCCAGACATCTAAAAATAGAAACCAGAAGCATTTAATATTTGCTTTAAAGGTCAGGTTTAAGCATAGCTGAGCAGGTTTGCATGGTGCTGTGCTCAGCAGTACTTAAAGTTACCTCAGAGGTATATGTAAAAGTATAGCAGCATTCCAAATATTCACATAGCCACATTTACATAGCCAAATAGGTAGAGTTACAGCCTTATGTGAAGTAGGTGTTTTCTTTGAATACATGGAAGAAAAATTAAGCATTTATTTTCCAAATACAAATTATGGTAATTATTTTTAAATCCTGATCTGCTGCACTAAGTTAAGCTCTGCTAAGACCTGTTAAGACCTGCTAAGCACTGCATAAACAAAATGTGTTTATGCACTACTTGCACCCTTTGGCACTGCTTGGCTCTGATTGGCTGGTTTGCACACTGCTAAGCACTGCCAAGCAATGCCAGTTTTTACACTCCTTAGCTCAGCTGTGCAGGTTTGTGCAGTGGTAAGCAACACAACTCATTTTTGAATATTGCCCAATGGTGTGTAAGGGAAGGAAAACATGCTATATTAAGCTCAATAGGTGGGAATACAGGATAATCCACTGGAGTTCTTTCTCTGAAGGATACAATGGCAGGCATTGGAGAGGGTTCAGGCTTTCAGGTGCAGCAGTGCTGTATTCAGCTGTCCAGGGTCATGGTCAGACTCCTTGTCAAAAACTATGAAGATCAGCTCATGCAGGGAGATTACCAGGGCTCAGAGTACAAAGCAGAGGCCTGGGACTGGCTGGCAAGGGACCTTACCAGTGCATCTGATATCTTTTGCACAGGTGAGCAGTGTTGTCACCACCACGATGACCTGAAAAGACAGAAGGGGGCTCTCTTGGACACCTAGGGTCAAGAATTATGGGTGGGGAATGTTACTCATGTATGTAAGTATGTTTATCTGTGTTTCACCAATATTTAATATTGAATGTCTGCTAAACTGGTATGCATAATGGTGTGCTTCTCTCCAAACAGCTGCAGAGGAGAGAGCTTGCAACATGAGGAGCATGCAGAGTGCTTGGCCAGGTTGCTCCATGAGTGTGGTGAGTACAGATGTATTATGCTATTTATAGTCAAATAAGAAAGAAAGAGTAGAGCATTAACCATTATAAAGTATTTTTGAAATGTTTGTAGTGCACTAACTGTGGAATTACAGCTGCATAATGCCAACTGTTGCACAATAAAAACTCAAACCTATACCAGTAAATGCATAAAAGCATCTCTAATAAACTGTTGTGCAATAGGTGTGGAATTAGAGCTGATATTTCAGCCCACTAACAATATACTGTGTACACCTGCATTCCATTTAGTAATGTATAGCTTACCTAGTATCTCTGTCATGATTGCATTTCATGCATGTGTGTTCAACTGTCAGTGCACTCTACTATAAAACTGTAGTACTACTACCAGGTCATATTTTGTTTCCAGATGAGTTCTAGGCAAATATCAGTCAGTCAGCATTCAGCAGTGACTCAGTAGCTCAGTTTGTTAAATGCTGTGCATGAAGTACATTTTGCCACACACAGAGATCGGGGTTCGAACCCAGTGCTATGCACTAATAAATATTACTGAATCAGTTAAGTAATGATGATAGATTTTCTCTCCACAGGAACTACAGGTATATGGGGGAGGTAGCCCATATTATGTTTTAATAATTGTGTGTTCAGATGTCACCGTTTGTCATTACCGGGAATGTGATAATACTGCATAAAATAAAGGAAATAAGTTCAATAATAATAAAATAAAATAAATAAAAATAATCTTGGTATGGCTGCATGCCTGGAGAGTCTGTCAAAGGCTGCTTCAGTCAATTAATATATCTGATGCACATGTCCTCTGCCGTCACCGCTATTGGGTTCTATCCCCATGCCTGCCAAAAATAGTACAGTATCAGTCATGTACTGATTACAGATATCATTCTCTCCACATGAACTATAGGTAAATGGGTGGGATAGCTTATATTATGTGTAAATAATTGTGTGTTCAGATGTCACAGGCTGTCATTATGTGATAATACAGCATAACATAAAGGAAATAAGTACAATAATAATAAAAGAAAAGAAATAAAATGTGTAATCTTGGTATGGCTGTATGCCTGAAGTGTTTGTTAAAAGTTGCTGCAGTCAGATAAATTCATCTGATGCCCATGCCCTCTGCAATCATTGCTCTTGGGTTCTATCCCCATGCCTGCTAAGCATGGCATGATAGTTGTTTTACTCTCTGTACTGTACACATACATGTCTCTCACATGTTGCACTGTCACAGAATGTAATTACTGTTGCATAATCCCTCTGTCACAGATATATAATCACCATGATTAAGTCAATAGCAAAGTAACACTACATCAGCCCAGAGTACACCTTGGTAGTTTTATAGGTACACGTGATGTGCAAGTGTTCTTTATAGTTGTGTACCTGCAGGTGTTACAGCTTGGCCCATACTATCCCATGTGGATAGCTTGAGAGGTATATATGTGCTACAGCAGCTATAGGGCACTTTCACACATAAGGAAAGGACAGACCTGTAGAGAGCATTATTGCTGTCAACTATATAACCTATGATGGTATTAATGAACTATACTTCTCTCTCTCCCCTCACCCTTTATCGTCATATATTTATAATTGTTATTCATTGGTTATGGTTTACTATTAACATATGTTGTTCTATAAACTTTATTTTGGAGCATGTGTTTTATTACTGTTATGTATTACAATGGTTGCATATTAACATATCTTGTTGAATTCCATATTATGTTGGCCTTATGCCATAACTGTTACTGGCATGCTGATAATATAATGACTGTTCTGTTGTCTACTGTTTTGTTTCAAATAATATGCATTGAAATGTAATGGGGATTTCCAGTGTTCTGGAATGCTGTTATTACTAGCAATGGTTTTGTTCATAACTAGCCTGTATGTATTGGTTTACCTCCATAGCCACAGAATGTCAGGGTAGGCCAGTTCCTGCTGATCTGCCTACCCTTACTTAGCCAGCTGTGGCACTGTGTACCAGCATGTCTGGGACCCAAGATGCTGGTGCCCCGTCTGCAGGCCCTGCACCATCTTCAGGTGGAACCAGCTCAGGGGACAGGTCCCGTTCCCCTCCATGAGCAGTGGCAGAGGGAGGGTACTCACCCAGGATCAACTACTGGCCATGGTGCAAAGGATTGTTCATGGGAGCTATGAACATCACCTGTGCCAGATTGAGAGCAGACTGGACATCCTGGTGGAGCCTGCTGGCCCTGGTACCCAGCCTCCAGGACAGCCACCTTTGGAGAAGTGAAGGAACAGTTCCAGCTGCCCATGGGTGGGGATATCAGTCATGCTGCTGCCATCTAGAGGCACATGTATCTCAGATTCCACAACACCCTCCCCATCCAAGGTGTTTACCCCCATGTGTCACACACTGCCCCTCTCTGCTGCCTTGTCTGTCTGCAATTGGATCCTCTATTCCCAACTTACCTCCCCACATGTACCTACATCCCTTCCCCAGAAATCCACTCTCTCCTTATAAAAAAGGGCACCTGTCCCACAAAACATTATCACCCCATACATAACTCTCCATTTCACACGTGTCCACTGGACACAACTAATTTGGTCCAATTGGCTTGACAACACATTTATGTTGTCCTCACCCCTCCTTTTGGTGTTTGAGAGTCCAAATCTATGTACAAAATCTGTCAAAATGCAAAGCTGTTGCTGTACAAGAAATGGAAAGCTATGCTCTTTTCCTACACCCTTACTGCACATCCTACCTGCCTTTCAGTATGTTTTCCCATTGCTTGCCCATATTTCACCACTGTCCTACCACCCATTTTTTCTTTTCTTTTTAATTTTTTAGGGTGGGTTTGTACAGAGCTAAGCTCGATGCAGTGCGCCACTCCACACAAACCCACTTAAATGAGCTTTAATGTGCCTTAATGATCTTACGTGTTTCTCACAGTGTTAGTCACATCTACAAGATAACCACCCATGTCACATCTCAAACCTGGGCACTTGTCAACTGCAGCCTACTGCACTAACCCACTAGGCCACAGAGACTACAAAGATCTTAATTAAGACAACTGTTTCCAGCAATACATACTAATTGCTACTGATAGACTGAAATCAAACCTAATGGGAAAAATGAAAGTCTACCTGGGATTTTGATGCAAAAATGCACCAGATAACTAATAATGGCAGTATGTGACACCTGGGATACCAGATAAATATTCCCTTTTACTTGCAACATCTTTAAACACACCTGCTAAGGTATCCATGGCACAATACTTATATTCAAGTGGACCCTACTGAAGAACAACTGTCTTTGAAAGCCATGCATATACTGATGAATACAGACAATGTGTGTCACAGCCTGTATGTCTACACATATATCTGGCAACTACACTGGCTCCAGCACTGGCTCAGTAGTTCAGTCTGTTAAATGCCTTGCATATAGAGCATTTTACCACACAGTCCTGGGTTCGAATCCAGTGTGCTGCACATCAATTACATTGTTGTGAACACAGCAAGTAATGACTGAGTCATGCAATTTTAATCCCCATAGGTTACTGCTACTGAATTATCTGCTACCCAGTTTTGAAAGTCAAAGGCCTGCAGGTAGGGACACACTGCACATATTCATATAGCCTAACTATAAGTCACCTACTATGCTGTTATTGGCACTGTTGCATAACAGATGTACCTTAAACACATGCCTCAATTGGACTGTAAAGGGTACTCATACCCTGGCTCTGCTTTAATGACAGGGCTGGCACTGCTGCCACAGTTACACATACAGCTTGCTGTCCTCCAAAGTGTTCACACTACCCCCATGTGTCCTAGGCTGCATACACAGATGAATGTTAAGATAGCTGCTACAGACCTACCATACCTCACAACATCCTAGAACAAGGAGTCGGGACAAAACCATACATAAATGGTGAGGGGGAAGGTGCAGTGATAGGGACATGTTTAACAGTTTGCCACTACAAAGAGAGTGAGCTGACAGAGTAGCAGCTACTGGATTAGCATGCATATTCTGATGGGTATGACATGTGACACTCACATGTCTCTCTCTCCTTACTGACCTCAACCCACAATGTTTAACAATGAACCACCAGATGATCACAGTGTCATGGGACACTAGCCAAACATATCAGGCAAAACTGTGTACATAGCTCCTAAATCTCAACAGTGGACAGTATTTGTACCTACTCTCTGTGATGCTGTAGTCTCCATACGTCACTAATGTCCACCTGAAAGACTAAGAAAGAGGCCAAGGCCTTCTTGAAGGCCTTAAATATTGCAATGTGGTGCCATGTCATTGGCTAATAAAGGTACAACTCAGCTGTTTTGGATGCAATTAGCAAGTCTGAGCCACATATTGGTGCACAGGCAATTATCTGTTAATAAGCGTTACCTACAAAAGGCAAGCAAATGCTTATGGGCAACAGGTCTGTATGTTTTGCTCAAATAGACAACAGTTTTGCAAGCTGTTTGCAGAAGAACACTTCAAAATAAGATTATTTCACTCTACCAGGTATGTAATAGATGTCCCAATATAATGGGATGCAAATGAGAGGATGGAGGTATGGGGAAAAGGGATTACAACAGTAGGCCTCTAGTACATCTATGGTATTAACATGTTGGTGATACTCTGTTGTCCAACAGCTACAGGCATGCTTCTCAACTATCCTTGCTTTGAATCAAATCTCAGCTCTGCCCCTGTTAATTCCTCCTACAATAGCCGACCGTTGTAGGAAACCTTATGTATTATGAGTTATTTAGTGACACTAAGCAAGGGTGTACACTGCTGTAACATCAAATGATGTACTTTAATTCACCTCCTCTCAGTTTGACAATGTCACACATAAATAGTTCTGACATTGTAAAGGTGTCCCTGACTGCCCCTGAAGTACTCTGGCTAGGTCACTGTTTTGTTGACGTTCATCCCTCATTGGTTGAGAACTATGCCTAACATACCTGTCAACCCCCTACAGCAGGAATTCAGGTCATAGTCATAATTAATGGGGGGGACACAGGCCCAAACTCAGTGACAGAGTATACATATCGGCCATACAAATTAAGACTATGATTAGACAAACATATTTTACTGTAGTGTTTTCTGAGGGGTCTGGCATGTGACAGCCAGATTCTCTATTTTCTGACAAGAACCATCAATGACTGGCCAACCATTTGTCAGATATCCATGTTTGTGCCAAAAGAACCACATCTATGAGGCACACTTTCAAATTCCACAAATATCTGTGTAGTGGAGAGTTATGATGCCTACAGTAAACATATACTACAGCAGGTTTGCATTGCTGTCTATCATTGTGGCAGACTGGTGTTGCTGGACTGTCCTCATATAGATGTAATAGCACACTGCAATTTGTCTGACTGTGGCTGCATGACATATTAGTGGGACTTTGCCTGTAGGGGACATACCACAGTAGACTGCAGTGATGGGTGCAGAGACATACAGCAGAATCTCTCACAGCACATAAGGACATTACCAGTATTGTTACTGTCTTGGTGATAGCCACACATGTAGTTTATTGAACATTTGGGCAGTTTTTCCATCCCTTTCAACTTTCTAGTTTAAAAGCCCATGTTTGCATGGGTTTGCATTTGTTTAAACTCTGCTAAGCTGCACTGAGCTGAGGTGAACTATTACTAGTGCCAGGAAGTATGCTCTTCAGTTTTCCCTTAGATCTTGCTAATTCTTTCTCTCTTGCACTTCAAATAGCCTAATCACTTTGCACTTTAACAGGCTTTTGTAGCAATTATTATAGCACACCTAAGAGCCATCAGCACTAGTCATTCTTCACGGAAATAGCTCCAGTACTTAGTAGCTATGACCACCCCTCCTGGCATGATTCAAGGTTAGTTCCCTGTGCTTTCTCCTATTAACCTGGTGCACTTAGGCATTCTGAAGCAGTGTAGCAACTGCCTCATGTACACAGACAACCCTCTCCTCTTACCTTCCAACACTCAGACTTGTGAGAGATGCACTTATATCATGAAACTGGAAGCTATGCACTCTCCAGCCAAGACCGGACTAGCTGGTGAAGAGGAGAAGGTCAACAACTGCACCACACCACATGGAACACATAGTCCACAAGAACACCCACTATCACAGCTCTAACATGAAAACACAAACCGCACCCCCTCACCTTAGCAGAGGCACTCTATAAAAATTTACCCAAACAGCATAGACCTCCAAGACAGAAACACACTCGACCACCATAACACAGCACAAACCACAGGACACATAGCTCACCTCCATAGTGTGCCCCTCAACCTAATCTCCTTAGGCTAAACACCTTGCCAAATACACTAATCATAGGTGACTCAGTAGTGAGGCACACAGATGTCCTTCTCACTAGGTTGAATAGGGAGAAGGTAACAGTCAGCCATCTATGAGGTGCCAGAATCCAGCATATAACACATGCACTCAGGTCACGCCACAACAAGTACAAGTATGACTCTGTCATTGTTCATGTGTGTGTGAATGACCTGAGATGCACCTCTCTGGACTTCATCTAAAGAGTCATGGTGGAGCCCTTGGATTATGTGGCCCAGGCAGGTATGACACTAGCCCTGAGCAGTATCCTGCCATCACCCAGAATGATACTGCAGTACAAACAAAAAATGATTGACTTCAAAAATTAGCTATGTTTCTGGTGTCATTCTAAGGAGATCCAGTGTCTGCTTGGGATGACATGATTGGCAGACCTCGATGCTTTGCCAGAGATGGCCTGCATCTGTCACCCCTGGGTTTCCGTGTACTGGCTATGGCTCTTGCCACCACTATAGTGCCTTTTTTAGGCGGTGTTCCAAAGACCAAATTACCACCATAACAGCTATAAATAAATGTAGTCTGAGGGTCATGCTGCTCAACACTAGAAGTCTACAGCTCAAGATGCACTCAGTCGAAGCACTTCTCAAAATGGAGAACACTGACATTTGTGCTGTAACAGAGACCTGGTTTAAAGTGGGAGAAAGCACCCCTGCAATACCAGGCTATAACTCATTCCACACCTTTAACTCATTCTACACCTTTTAGCCCTGAAACATGGACCAAAGCTCCAAAGGCAGTGGTGTCTCCATATTCATAAAGGATATGCACACCTCCAGACTAGTAGCCATCATAATGCATCTGAGATACTTCAGGTACAACTAACATTGGGTAAGATTGCGATCCATGTCATAGCCTGATATAGGTCCCCAACCATGCCCCTAGACTCTTACTCCACATTCCTAAGCACCCTGGAACCTATCAAGGTCCAACCCAACACTCTCATGCTATGAGCTTCAACTACCCCTCCATCAACTGGGAAAATTGCTCAAACACCAATACACTGGCCCAACGCTTTCTGGAATTCATCTGATACGTAAAACTATGGAGTGCATCATCATGGACCTGGTTAAAAAAGATATAGGAAATCTCCAAACTCTGAACACCATGTAGTTTGGATTTGTGAAAGGGAGATCATGCCTGCTCAACCTGGGTAACTTCTTTGGGAGGGTGGCCTAATGATTAAGGTGTTTGCCTTACAAACACAAAGTACAGGGTTTGAATCTCACAGGGGATAATTGGCTAGGCTTAAAATGGCTTGCAAAGGCAGTTAGCCTAGTATGAACCTATGAACCTATGAACCTATGAACCTATGAATCAGTCACCAGGGCTGTGGATAAAGGTAAGGTAGTGCATACAGCCTACCTTGATCTGGCCAAGGCCTTTGATTCCATTCTTCATGTGAGACCCGTGCACTGTCCCAGTAATCAAGGAGCTTCAATCCTCACCATTAGCACCAGTGAGGGGCATGCTCATTGGAAAGTATAACAAGTACACACACAGTAAGTACAATTTCCCTTAAGAACACACATAGATGACAGTCAGTCTGGGGCTGGTTTCGTCTGCTCTCTCCAGACCCCCAGTAAGACTCCCCACTGGCACAGCTATGGAGTAAAGTCCTTAGCCAGGGTTCCAAGCCAAGTCCTCCCAGCACTCCCTCTGTCCAACCAGTGCTTTGTGTCCCTGCCCAAGTAGCTGACACACACACACACACACACACACACACACACACACACACACACACACACACACATACACACACACACACACACACACACACACACACACACACACACACGTTGAGATATGATATATATACAAATGCACAGACACTCCTGGGGAAGGCTGGCACAGGTTCACTAGGTATGCCCCATCTGCCGAGGCTATAAGTTAATAATACACTGCCACCAGAACCCCAAATATCAGCTACTAATAAAGCTCTTCCCAAAGGGTGACCAATTTCGCTGTGTAATAATACTGTTATCTGAATAGTAAGTGTGTCCAGAACTTTTAAGGCTTATTGGAGTGGCTTGAACAGTTTCACTATATACAGGCAATGCACTTTAGAGCTTAAATTATCACTACACAAAACAGCTACAGTTGAAAGGTTTAAACATATTTAATAATAAATAATAAAAATGCAAGACAAATCTCCTCAATTCAGCACAGTGCTAGCCAAGAGTACAGACATCACAGGAAAATGCTTAAAATAATACTGCAGAATAGTCTGAAATAAATATAGAAAACAGATAGCATAATCTGACTATTTTCTATTTCTAAGAGAAACAATATTCTAAATAACTTTCATACATAAAGGGCAAAGACAGAGTACTGGTGAATAGATGTGTTCAGGTTCCGACAAAATCCAAAAATGTTTTTTCTATCCCTCTGAGATCTCTTAAATTGGTAATACATCACTGCTGACTCATTTAAGATTACATCATTCTTCTCTGGTTCCCAGGCTAACAGAAACTCAGAGTTTTAACATTTATTTGATCTTGCACCTGGCCAGGAAACCACAGCAATAAAAGGCATTATGCATGTAAAATCTAGCAATTAACTCTGGTCTCAAAACAATAGAAGAAATTCCTTAGTCCAGACATCACATCTCCGAGTTTGAGATCAAACAATCATACGATGCTTGACTTATCAGCTTTCTTCCAGCAGAGTGCACTGTGGATACAGTTTGAAGTGAAACATTTAACACAGTTTTCTTTACATTTGTGAAACAGCCTGTGGAGTATATTAATATTTACAAATGACATAGAATTATCTACAAAATTCTATCTAGCTAGGCTGGCAGCCTTTCAGTTTTTCACACCTCACTCGAGAATTGATAAACTCACCAAACTGGGTATCAACCCCTTTATCACAAGGTGGGTTGCAAATTGACTCACAGATAGAACAGACAGTGTGAAAGTATCGAACTCCAAGTCAAACTGCTAACCAGTCACAAGTGGAGTCCCACAGGGATCAGTCCTGAGCCCTCTCCTGTTCAGCATCGCCTTTTTAGAAGTCCAGGCCAACACAAAGGGACTCTGGCTGACCGAG
Source organism: Protopterus annectens (assembly GCF_019279795.1). Classification (NCBI taxonomy): domain Eukaryota; kingdom Metazoa; phylum Chordata; order Ceratodontiformes; family Protopteridae; genus Protopterus; species Protopterus annectens. The sequence continues at coordinate 1,072,259,068 of NC_056729.1, read as the reverse complement.
GTCACAGACAACTGCAAGCTGGGAGCCATTATTAACTCCCCAGGTGATGCAGACTTCCTACAGAAAGGCCTCACTGAGACCAAAGACTGGTCTTGAAACCATGGCCTTAAGCTTAACACCAAAAAATGTGTCAAGATTCAGTTCCCACTAACTACCACATTGATGGGAGTGCACTGAACACTGAAGGCATTATAAGAGATCTGGGGACGCAGGTTGACAGCAACCTCTCCTTCGACCACCGCATTGCCACTGTGGTCAGAAAGTCCTTCTGCGTTGCACATCTCATTACCAAGTGTTTTGCATTCAGGAAGAAAGAGGTCATCTCTCTCTCTCTCTACTCTTCCCTCATTAGACCAGTCATCGAGTATAATGCCCCATTTGGCATGTACCTCACTAGACACCTGCATCACCTGGAGAGGCCACAGACGTACCTTACGAAGAGGATCTTAGGCATTAAACACATGTCCTACATGGACAGACTCAAAAGACTCTAGCTATTCTCTGTCTCATATCACCTCCTTAGAGGTGATCTCTGCTTGACCTACAAAGTCATGTCTGACCCAGCTCTGTTAGAAATGCTACATCTAAAGAAATCCCAATCCCTCCACACCACATGCTCCAAAGACCTCAACCCTCATTACTACAATCAACAGAACATGCTGAAGGGACAGGTTCCTCACCCAGAGGCTGCCCATGCTCTGGAATAGACTTCCCATACATGTCAAGAAGAGCATCTCGCTGTCCCTCTTCAAGCAAAATCTTGATGAGTGGATGGGTAATAGAAACTTAACCCCAGGAATCACTCCAGTGGCTCTACTTGATAGAGGCATTGGGAACTAATGTTGGGTGGCACGATGGCCAGGGCACTTCAATGGGTTAGGCTTGTAAAGTCTCCAGGGCCGTTAGCCTAGTACATACCTATGAACCTATGCTAGACTGTGGGGTATGATGTGTGAGGGATTGGTGGACATTGCAGCCCATTTTGGTTGCGCATGGTCTGTACATAGTGCATGTTTACATATCTGGTCCTGTGATGTGTTCCCCTCTTGTTGTCTTTCAGGAGTGATGTATCACAGGAGGCATGCACCATTCACAGATGCAGAGAATGATTTATCCTGGATGGCCTCAGACTGCATCATCACATTCTGATTTCTAGGGGTCACTAAAATCATGACCAGCATGCCGCATTGTGGGGTGATTTTGTCAGGGCAGTTAACCAAATTGGCCAACACAACAGGACCTGTGAGCATGTCTGATACCGAGCCACAGATATGGTCAATGATGCATGTCAAAGGGCAGCTTCTGTGGCCAGACATCGTGCTGCCAATGGTGGCCGCCCTGCAACAGAACAACCACTCTCAGCCACAGAGGAATTCCTGGTGAACCTAGCATCAAACACCATCTCCCAGGTATCCATCACCCCATACATCCTGGAGATGGGTGCCACACTGTCCACATCAGAGGAGCATCCACGTAAGCTTACTTTATTCACCAGAGTAACACTGTATCAGTCTTTGTGGCAGGCTCTGCATACCACTACACAGGTGTCAGGTTGATCTGCACTGGGGGGGGGGGGTTTGATTTAAATGCAGTTTTGCACAGATACACAGAATGTTAGCAATGTAGGCAGTATTGCATTAGCTACTGTACATGTGGATATACTCACATATTACCTTGTAACTTGCAACATTTGGTATAGCTGACAATATCTCTCCCACACATTTTCATAGGTCCATCAGGTGTGGCTGAATTCTGTGGTCCTGTACCTTGTAAGTGTGAAACTGTTGTTTTATTGATCATATATACCCTACGATTTTAAAGGACTGCTATTTTGTCCTAGGCACAGCTGTTAAGGTTAGCAAGAGTAGAACAGTTGTATGTTCCATTTTAGAGCAGTTAACTATAGTGCATACAATGGGTAATCACAGCTGTGTATCTGTACAAATATTAACACATTTGCACTTATAGTTACGAACAAGTATGCAGCCAGTTTACCTTTATATCGTCGATCACATATGATAGACCTACCCCTTAATCTACCCATTTTCCATGAATTAGAATCCGCAACACTTCTAAAATGTCAAATTAATGTCAAATGTTGATGTTTCCAGCCACGTCACACCTCCAAACCAGTGCTACCATAGATCAAAATGGGGCAAGATTTAGCCGTTTGCATATGTGGTTTTTGCCATTTGGGAAGTTCACATTTTGGAGTTCACGGAAGCATGGTCAACCTTTTTGAGATCCCCATTATAAAGGGAAACCTATGCAGCCTGCTATACAGGGGGACATTACTCCAAGATGCCTGTTTGCACACAATAGGGAGACGGTACATACCTGAGGCAGTGATACTACAACAGGCATATTATTCTCAGGATAGGTATACTGGGTATTATATGTAGTTCTAGCACATACACTGTCATATTGCATACCTCACAGATGTATTTTACTAGGAACATTCACCATATGTAGCTGAAGTGCATGTTATAAAGGTCCTGTCTTGTCTGTGTATGTTGTGTGTTTGTTTGTTATGCATGGGATTGGTGATGAGAAGATGTGGAACTGGTAATACAGGTGTGGCTCCTTATCTGTATGGGTCTGTGTGGATTACCATACATGACAATAAAAGAACCACAAACATGGAAACTGTTGAAAAAATGAAAATGCAGACACCTTGTAATGCAAGCCCTTCTTAAAATCCACACTGTACATAAACAGCCCACGAACGATACAAGCCAACACCAATAAAAAGCGAACTTTCAGAAAAAACTCGGCAAGTACTTGGTGTCTGCATTTTCGTTTTTTCAACAGTTTCCGTGTTTGTGGCTCTTTTATTGTCATGTATGGTAATCCACAGTACAGTGTGGATTTTAAGAAGGGCTTGCATTACAAGGTGTCTGCATTTTCATTTTGGATTACCATACATAATAGTCCAGGTAATAATGTATTGATTTTGTCTTCCTCCTCACAGGTGAATGGGGTGGTTGGCATCTATCCCCCTCATAACCTGATGCCAGTGTCCCATCAGGCTCTGATGTTGATGGTGACCATAGCGAGGCACAGCTGGGGTTGTCAGGGGCTGAACCTGACCCATATGTTGACATCCCTCTTGCACCCCCATTGTCCCTGCACATAGTCAGTATACCCACAAATACCCAGTACCCAGAGGCCACAGATATTGAACAGTCAGATGGTGGTGACATTGAACAGGACAGTGTGACAACTATGGCATCAGTGAGTGTAGACACTGGCCATGGCCAGAGAGCTGGCGAGATCCCAAACAGACAGAATGACAGGGGTGCACAAAGGTGGAATCCTGCCCATCCACCTCCTGTTGCAGATGTCACAATTAGGGTCATTCGCTGCATGTTTTGGGCCATCTTGGAGGCACAGGCATGTTCCAAATTCAACACCGGATGGATGATCAGAATTATGGATACAGCACAGTCTGCCATTCATGACTGCCTCCACTGTATTGGTGATGCCATGGATCATTTCACTGATGTAGTGGACAGACAGTGGGCTGAGACATTGTCTGTCTTTGGCCATACATTGTCTGTGCTGGAACATCTAGTTGGAGTAGGACATTGGACATGTGGATGTAGGTAAGCACCACCATCTGCTGAGAGTCCACATGGCCATGCAGACTCACACTCCCGTAATGGCAGTACCTCCAGCACTACAAAAGGGAAGTGTGCTGTCCAAACCATGATGCAGCAGGCCATGGGCACATTATCCTGAGCAGTACCATGGGGGACATGGGCCCAGCAGACAGCAGTCACCATCAGCTACTAGCACCACATCTGATCTTGGACAGGGTGATGCCAGTGCCACTCCTGGCAGAGCCAGTTCCCATGTTTATAGCTGAAGATGTACAATCCAGAGCTGTCCAACATGCACACATATAGGGCTAGCACTGGGCTTGACTGTGGACACGCACACACTCAAACATCACTGTCACATGCAGGTCACCAACAGACATACATGGCACCTCTCCATGGCACAGCTAACCAGCACCCCTTCCAGACTCTCACACATGCTGTCAACTGTATGGCAGAGCCTTGGACACCCTGTGCATGTGATGATACCTGTGCCACATCCCTGCCATCCATGCCATTGATGCAGGAACATGCAAATATGTGCCTGATGCACAGGGTGACTATATTGCTTCCAATGTACTTGTGCTGTGCAGTATTGTTATGCATGGCAGGTGTTGTGGGCCATGACAGGTACTGTGTGCTGGCATATGTCATGACCACACAGCAAACCTTGTGTATCTTAGTTGCATGATGTTAGACTGGCAGTATTGTGACAGAATGACAGATGTTTCATGGACCTGTGCATGTTTCTGTTCCATGGGTTTGAGTGGTTATTCTATGGACACATGGCGGCAGTGCAGTGGCACAGGATGGCATGGCAGCACAGCAGAAATATGATGTCAGCAAGGTATGGCAGTATTTGTGCATGGCTCCCTAGGTGCATATGTGTAAAAGGACATATCTGGAACATTGTGGTTAGTCAGCGTATTTATGCATTCATACTTAGTGATAAGGTCTGTTACCCTTAATACGTCACCTGGGTTTTATGAACGTACAAACCTAGATGGTGGCAGACATCAGTTATGCCTATGTAGATGAGGGCAATATAGGACCAGGAGCTTACACAGAGCTGTAAAATGCATAACCACTGCACATAAATAGCCAGTAGGAGCATGTCCATAATGATACATCTGTACCCATGCACACAGAGTTGGCTGGTGCGAGATTAGAACCCCATACCTATCTACTATTACACACTATAGCTCACAGCATTTATCACATGCACCACAGCATTTTTCTGATATTGGACTGTCAGCTAGTACTCATAAGGTGGATGACATCAGCAGGCCTTGTAAAGGAAGGCATTTAGAAGGCAGCAGCTAGTCGTAGGCCCTTAAAATGCATAACCATTGCACAGAAATAGCCTATAAGGACAGGTGTGTGGTGCTGCAGAATACACACACACACACACACACACACACACACACACACACACAGTTGACTAATGTGAAATTAGAACCCCTACCTATCTACTATTACGCACTATAGCTCGCAGTAATTATCACATGTGCCATGGAGATTACTTAAAATTAGACTGTCAGCCAGTGCTGTTAAGGTAGATGCAACTTGCAGGCTTTGTAAAGCAGGACAATGTAGAGGCCATCAGATAGCCACAGGACCTTAACATGTATAATCATTGTACAGAGATAGGCATGTTTCTACTGCTGCAAGGGGAGATATTTACACACACACTGAGTTGTCTGTTGTGAGATTAGAATACCTACATATCTAGTATTACACACTACAGCTTGCAGTACTTATCACATGCAACCCGGAGATTACTTGACATTAAACTGTCAGCCAGTGCTGTTAAGGTGGATAACATCAGAATGCCTTGTAAAGGAGTCCACTGCTGAAAAAAGCAGCTAGTCATAGGGCCATAAAATGAATAACCATTGTACAGACATAGGCCAGATGGGCATGTCTTTAATCCTGCAGGGGCTTTATCTGTATACACACACACACACACACACACACACACACACACACACACACACACACACACACACACATGCACATGCACACACAGACGCACACAGAGTTACCTGTTGTGAGATTAGGACCCATACCTATCTAGCAGTACACACTTATAGCTCACAGTGCTTATTGCCTGCACCACAGGTTATATCTGTTGTATATGTGTGATGCAGCCACAATACATGTGGACTGTGCAAAGTGGCCTTGTATTACACAGCATGTGTGGCCTGTAGAGTGAAGCAGTGTGATGCTGTTATTGTATCTAGAGTTATAGGAGTGGGATACCTGTTAATACCCCTGTTATATGTGTACAGTTACCAATATGGCCATGTCTGGCTGGTTGCAGGCAGGTAGAGGGCAATTGGCCAGGGACACTATGGCTTCTCAAAGGCCTGCATTGCAACCACTGCACATTGCACCACCTGCTCACCATTGTCTGTCCACAGGGTGACATTCCATAGCACAGGGTTCTTGTTACCATCAGACAATTGTTGTGATGTGTAGGTGCAGATAACCCCAGCATTCTGAGTGTAACTGGGGACATTAGTACATCCCCCCACACACACATACAGTATATATATATATATATATATATATATATATATATATAGATATATAGATATAACAGGGATGTAAACTTAACTATTGCTGTGTGTGTATGTTATGTAACTGTGTTATGTAGATATATGTGGAGAGTGTATGTCAGTCTACATATTATTTATATATATATATATATATATATATATATATATATATATATATATATCGATATACACACACACGTTTACTTTCAGAAGGTCAAAGTCCGGAGGCCAAATGGTGACAATGCAGAACCCAACATTGCCAAAGTACGAATCTCACCTCCATCTTGACCCATGTTAAAGCCTATTCAGAGGTTTACATTGAGTCATATTTCGTCAATGTTGGAATTTGACATTGTCGGTTTCATGGAAGTGGGCCAATTATTCCATCATTCGATGTGGTCCGGTTCGACCTTCTAATGGTAAACTCTATATACATATATATATATATATATATATATATATATATATATATATATATATATAAATATATATATTTTGTTAACATATGTATATATATATATATATATATATATATATATATATATATATGTATATATATATATATATATATATATATATATATATATATATATATATATATATATATATATATATATATAGATAGATATATATGCCACATACTGATAGGGTAATCATGTGTGAGGGAGATAGGAAGAGACATACATAGCTGTCCTTACGCACAGACATGTTTCCACACAGCTGTTCTTTGAGCAGTAGAGACAACAGGGTTCATGTTAGCTAAGTGTAGGAGCATGCACACAGTTACTGTCAGTACTTACAAGGTGATTCCAGGCTAGGGCTACCTGTACTACAGTCCAGGATTTTGTGTACTGCAGACCATTGGCTGCTGCTCCTTTTTCTACATTCCAGCACCTCCCTGATAGTCCATTGTATTCCCGGCTGTTTGCTGACCATAATATGTGACTCATACCTATCAACTGTACAGACTGCAATAGAATGTCCAAAGGTTTTCCTTCATATTTTTGGTACATTTTACATAGCATTGTGGTTTCTCTGGCACATCAGTGGCAAATCATTATAGAGTGACATTAGGAAATGATGACCGGCATTTGAATGTCTGTCTCCATACACATCAGGAGATTTATGCTACTGCATGATCTGTTATGCTATCAACTTACTCCATTTGTCTGAGCAATTGTTAATACTTGTCCTTATATTTTGGCTTTGTCCAGGTTTCCTGCTCTAAGAGGTTGAGAGGTATGATGTCATTGAGGCACATGATGTCATACCACATACAGGGTGACAGCCTTCTTACCTCTCATTGTACATGTTTTTTCAGAATGTCCAGCATTCTGCCCCATATGTCTGCTCATACAGCTGTGGTTTTCTAGTAATATACTATAAAATGCAGTCCACTGAATTGTTGTAAGGACTGACACAGTTAAGCGATGGGGGTGAAATCGGATTGTAGGGTGTATATAACTTTTACAGTACTCTGCTGAAGGTGCAGCCTATGTGATTGGCTATGATACATTCCACCTGACAAGTACATCATTAAGTGTTTTAATGGCCCAATTTAAGTGGTACAGGGGTCATCAGTAATTTATATATGATGATTGGCTTTCCCAGCCAAATTTTTTTTTAACAGCCTTCCCCGCTAAGCACTGTGGTGTGGTGCACAAACCTGCACTGCAGGTGTAAACAATGCTCAGCATTCAATGGACACAACCCCATGGATGGGCATGCTCAGTGACATGCCATGCAAACATGCTCAAACCCACCGAAACCAGCACCCCGAAGGTAAACAAAGCTTAGCAGGCACTGGACACACCTCCCTGCTCAGCTCAGCGGTGCACAAACGGGCACTGCTGAGCTCCATGGTGCTTAAAGAGATGCAGACACATTCCCTTTTGATGTCAGCTGCTTCTTCTGTAGATACCAACATGGTTCTGGGACTAGACAGTTGGAATGTGCAGGCACAGATAACCATTTTTGCTATTCAGTAACCCCAGCTCATTTGCATACAGATCCATGCACACAACCTGAAACTACACTATTCCAGGCCCTGCCTCCTTAGCAGCAGCAGCAATTTCATATTGTACATACTCATGCAAGGCCCTATAATGCATTATTGTCACATATATATTTTTTTTGGTTTTTACACTTTCAATTTTTTTTTTTTGCATAACGGCATGTTTGCGCACTGACACATGCCACTCAAACACAAAATGGATATTAAAAAAAACTTATTTTAAATTATTTTATATTATGTTTTGGATACACAAGACATAGTTTTGCATATATCTGTGTCTGCTATGCTATTTCTGTCCTTCCAAGTGGACATTTACAGCCACTGTTCTCTTTTTTACTGCATGTACACAGCATTTTTCTGTGTACACTTTGCACACTAACACAAGAGCTGCAGGACTTCCTATCTGCTTGCTGGATCACTCCAACACCCTCATTTACATGCAATTCACCCATGAATGAGGTAATTTGCATGCCATGGACTTTTCTGTGTTCACACACTCATGCACGTCCCTCAGCTCCATTTACTGGATCGCACAACTGCTTAATTCCATGTAAGCTACATGCTTCTATGCCTACATGGTAAAAACATCCATGTAGGTTTTACTGAAGTAATAGTAAAATGGATAGATTTTCTCTAGAGATTAAGATTAAACAAGGCAGCAGTGAATGAGTAAATGAAGTATAAACAAATGCTAAAAGGAGCATGTTTAGTTTAATGGTGGGGTAGAGAACAGCTATTAACACTTTTTTAGATTATAAGCATACCAAATGGTTTTGGAAGACAGTGAAACAAGATTTGTTAAAATGGAAATGTAAAGACAGAGATATAGGCAACGAGACTGTGACAATATTATCAAGGGGTAAAAAAGAATAATGTATGGTTTGACAGGCTTGCTTTGAGATACATTTGTTAAATTTGGAAAGGGAAGTGTGGGCATGTGATGTTCATTAAGTAGTGGTATAATTCAAATATGTTAACAACAATATGATTTTCACTGTGGTCGAAGAGATGGGAAGGGTAAAGAAACATGACTTAAATGGAATATGCAACAACTGGAATGCTCCAGAGGCTCTTCACTAAGAAAATCTAGGATATTAACACATTGTCCTAAACATATCACTCTAAATCCCTATCTCCATACACAGTCTAATACAAGTTACTCAGAGGTGATCTATGCCTGGCATATAACACATCCTCAGATCCAGCTCCCATGGACCTTCTGCACATCTACAAAATTAATAACACCAGAAACACTAGATCAAAGGATTTTAACTTTGCTTGTGACCATAAAACATGCTTGGAAGACATATATGTGTATCAAATGGTCCACTCTCTCTGGAATAGGCTCCCCATCCATGTAAAGCAGAGTCCATCCTTAACCTTAGCCCTTTGGAAATGAAACCTTGACCATTGGATGGGAAATTGAAAATTCACCCCCTGTCTGGGCTCCTTGTGTCTGATAGACAGAGGCCAACAGTAAATATTTCTTAAGTGACATACCCATCCTACTAAACATTTAGCACCCTCCTAATGTACCCTTCCAAAAAGATGCCTGTATTACAAGGGGACACGGTTGGGTTGGGTTGTGCAGCTAAGCTTATACTGGCCCTGGTTGTGGTTAGCCTAGTATATACCTACGAGCCTATGAAAGTAATATGTTAGTTGTGTGTGTGTGTGTGTGTGTGTGTGTGTGTGTGTGTGTGTGTGTGTGTGTGTGTGTGTGTGTGTGTGGGTGTGTGTGTGTGTGTGTCTATATATATATATATATGCTTAAGTCTAATACTGTTCCTATATAAACTGTTTGTCTTATGAAGTTCTTCTCCCAGCCCCCCCCCCCCCACACACACACACACACACACTGAAAATGGGTTATTTATAACCCAGTTGGACTTTCTTGGTATAAATAATTTGGTTGACACACAAAATGTCAATGGCAAGAATGTCGACCACAAAAGATCAACAAAGCAAATAGTGACAGTCACCGGCTCATTCTTAGGGAAAATCCTTGCTGCATGCAAAAAAAAAAAAATAACATCTAAGAAATAATCCCCATATGGGGGGTTGTGCCTCCACACCCCCTGCTAATTACAAATACTAATTCAGAGATCACACAGTCCCCAGGGAAAGAGAATATTCCTCCACCTAAAGATTGTTGATCTAGCACACCTGTTGACCATCTGCTTATGTTGACCAACTTTGGGCAATCAAGCAGCTATCAACATTTTGTTATGATGATCAAATTCAAGAGTTCCATGTATATAGATATTTGTGGCATAGTGGTGCAATGGATAATGCTGTCTCTTCACAGCAAGAGGTTTTCTGGTTTGATACTCGTCTAAGATGCCTTCTGTGCAGAATCTGTGTGCCCTCCTTATGCTTTTGTGGGTTGATCTGGTTTCTTCCCATGTTCCAAAGACATGCAGTAGGTGGATTGGATATTTTCATTGGCCATAGGCATGAGTGTGTGGTGTGGAATAACAACGGTGGCGGATTTTGCCACCCGGCGCTGTAAACCCTGGCTGCAGATGATTGTCACTGTGCTCTCTCCACAACTTCTACAACTAAATTCAGATCAAACTAAAGTTGTATAATGTAAGTAGGGTGGTCTATGGAAAACATACAGCATTATTTCCTTCCAGCCATTCTGCAAGACCTAGCAAATTAAAAGTTTTTCCACAATAATTTTCTAAGGCATTAATTTTTGCAATTGATTTAGTTTACTTTGCAACTGTTATTTTTTTGTTGATGTTTGTTGTTTGGTGGTCTGCATTTATTTATTTGTCTTTGTTGACAGACTCTACTGGTATTCATCTACTTTCAATATGTAATGTCAGTTATGGAAGCTGTTTTCCTCCCACTGCTTGAGAGCAGCCGAGTTAAGCAGCAGACATGTTGAGGGCTTGCTGTGACCCCATCCCCACCTAACCCATTATTTATAACTGATGCATTGTCCATAAGAAAAACTTCACATGATTCAGGATTTTTGTGTCGCCCCTCCCCCACATGAAAAAAGAAGTTTTAAGTAAAAGTGATTTTTCGAGATTTGGTTTTCTTCTGTGTTTTTAGTCTTTTTTTCGTCTTGTTTGCACTCGGCATTTCGAGTACCAATATTTAACTAAGGATCTATCACAAACACTCTTGTCTCAATCTTTCATGATATGCAGAGTAGATCTATGGTTAAAATTTTGCATAGACTATGTAAATAAAAATAAACAGAAGAATTTTATTCGTTCATTTACCAAAATTCTCATCCATTATCAGTGTAAAGGTATGAGCTAAGAGAACACTAAAAAAATACCCTGAAGGGACAAAAGTTCTCCACATAGCCAGTCCGCTGGTAATATACATTTTCAAAATAAAACATGTTTTTATTTAGAACATGTTAACCTATTCCTGTTCAAACTTTGCACATTAAGACCTGTAGTCTGGGCATTCACTAACAATAGTTCATCCAAATAAGTAACTGATATGGGCATCTATTCAATATCTGTTGGAGCCATCCATTTTAAAAGTGGGTTCAAGCTATTTTCAAATGGATTAATAAAAATCTCAGCTGTCAAAGGCATATAGTTTGTCTGAAATGCTTAACAAAGAAATAAAAGCAAAGGCATCTCTCTATGTGTAAGAATTGGTATATTTGGTTTTGACCAATGTAGGAGAAATGTATACTTGTACTCCTCTGCTGATTCATATAATAAAAAGAATAGCTCCAGTGTCTATGCGCATTGCTTCCTATTCATTATCAATGCCACCCAGGGTTATGATGGAAAAAGACCTGCACTAAATCACTGCCTTACCTCATTATCAGTAAGTAAATATGCAAATTAGTACAAAGCAGTTATAACATATTTTGCCCACCCTACATATGTTTTCACAAAATAAATATAATCACCTTCAGTTTTTATTGACCATTTCCTGACAAGTCTCAAACTCACTTTTCAAGGAAGATGAAACTGGTTGCTCATAACCGTAATCATTCTTCCAATTCAGGGGATTTCAAGCCAGAGGCATCTAAACCAGGTAATTGTATGATGGCAGTATCTCTTAAAAAGCTACTGCAGTCCAGAGCCTTGTAATCCACCCTCCAGAAATGGCATCTAGAGTGATGGACCATTTAGGCAAGTACATTTATACATTATTTAATTATATTTTATTTATATATTTCTTTATGGTTTATATATCTATATATGCTGCAAGTACGCAACAAGGTGCTGAGATGTTACCTACACTGAGGCTGAAGATACAGCTAACCTACTGGCCTATAAATCTAACTCTAACTTTATCCCTCTCTATCTTCTGTCTGTCCCTTACAATATACCTGAAACTCAATTACCTCCAGCTACCACACAAGACAGAGTCCTAAAAATGCTATGAAAACTAAAAGTACTACATTGATGGGTCCTGAGAATATCCCAGAATGTATTTTAAATAGCATGAAGCATAATTTAGCCACACAATATTGCTAGATCTCAGCCTCAATCCTGGGTCTGTGCCAAGTGAAAGGAGAATAGCTACATGCATTCCCCCTGCATAACAGATGACTGGAAACAGACCCAGAAAATTACAGACCCATACTGACCAGCCTCATATGCAAAGCCATAGAAAGATATATCATGGAACTAATGAAGTATGACATGGGGAACCTCCAAGCAAAGGACCTGTTTCAGTTTGGATTCATCAAGGGCAGGTCATGCTTACTCAACCTAGTGGATTTTTTTAAAAAAGGTCTCCAAAGCAATGGATGGAGGTAAAATGGTACCCATGTATACCTCGACCTGGCCAAAGCATAGTAGAAAAGATAATTAAACTGGAAATACATCCCTGTGTCACCGACTGGAGTTGTTAACTGACTTACAGATAGGATGCAGGAAATCAAAATAGAGGAAGTTACCTCCTCAAAGAGACCAGTCACCAGTGGAGTCTCCCAGAGTCCTTTGCTTGGACCTCTCTTGTTTGGCATCTACTTTTCTGAAGTAAAAGCCAATACCAAAGGGCTGTGGCTGACTAAGTTTGCAGATGACTTCAAGCTAGGAGTAGTCATTGAATCCCTAAATGAGTTAGCCATCCTGCAAGAAAGTCTGTCCCAAATAAATAACTGGTGCCAAAATCATAGGCTGAAACTAAATGACAAAAAAATAATTATTGCATCCTTTGGGGAGTCATCACATTGACAATATGCCTCTAAGAGTTGATCCAGTTGTTCAGGGTTTAGGAACTTATGTGGACAGTGACCAGTATGTGCCCATTGTTGTAAGAAAGACTCTCTATATTACTCGGCTTATAAACAAAAGGATCTTATCTAGATCTAGGGATGTTATTGCTCCACTTTACTCAGTCCTCATTGGGCCAGTCATTGAATAATGCCCCCTTTGGGATGTATTTGTCGAGACACATGCAACAACTTATGGGAAAGACTGAAAGCCTTGTCACTGTATTCTACCTCCTACAGCTTGCTAAGGGGTGACTTGCGCCTGGCTTACAGGGTGGTCACTGATCCAGCCCTGGTGGAAATTCTTCATATTCATAAATTAAACTTCAGGAAGGTCACTCACTCCAGGGATCTTAATCTAGCCTTTGACATGAACAAGTCATGCAGGAGAGATAGATTCATCTCCCAGAGTCTACCATTTCTCTGGACCAAACTTCAAGTTCACTGGAAACAGAGCCCCTCCCTGACCCTCTTCAAACGCAACCTAGATCAATGGATGGGTAACTGTAATTTAATTTCTGGTGTGGTGCCCATGTCACCCCCACCCCAGACAGAGGAAGGTGGCATTATCTACAATAGACCCTTACCTCTGTGAACTTCATTCACCTAAGAAGTGACAATTGAGGCAACTCGGGATAAAAATGGATAAGCTTGTAAGGGCTCTAGGACCGTTAGCCTACTAACCTCCTATGAACCTATGAAGTGGAACAGCCACAGAGGTACCTTACTAAAAGAAAATGAGGCCTAAATAACATGTCCCACATGGACTGATTATCCTGTCACTATACTGCTATAGACTGCTAAGAGGGGACCCATGTGTGGCAGACCATATATCCTTTCAAGCAATAATGATGGATTTACTGCACATTGGTAATTTTAATTGCATCACAATTCTCAGTCTAGGTATATAAACCTCTTCTGCAATATCAGCAGAACTGTTTGGAGGTACAAGTATATTTTACAGAGGATACTGCTGCTCCCTATCCACATTAAACAAAGTTTATCCCTGTCCATATTGAAGTGTACTTGGATCTGTGAATGGTAAACAGAAGATTTATTCCAGGACTGCTTCTGTACTACTAATGGACAGAGACAGCTCCTAAATGTTTATCTCATGTATGGTCCCTAAAATTTTCTATGGTTCAATCCCAGTTATTCTCATTATGGGTAATATATAATTACTGACTATGGGATGGGTAAGGCCGGAGTCTAACAAAATGGCATATATTCATTGGAGCACAAAATGGAAACTTGTCTAGTCTTACAATGGCCCACAAGTAACTTTAGGTCTTTAATCATTTGTGTTAGCTTAGCTTTCTTGGCGGGTATAAAAGATAAACCCTTATTTAATAAACTAATTTGCTCATAAGAGACGGCTGTAGTAGCAGGTTTAATTGTAAATATTTCACCCTTTGTATTAAGCGATGAGCAAATTAGTTTATTAAATAAGGGTTTATCGTTTATACCCGCCAAGAAAGCTGAGCTAACAGAAATGATTAAAGACCTAAAGTTACTTGGGAGGAATTTGTCACTAAAATGTCTGTTTCCAACTAATTCTGACAATTGGAATTCTATATATAAACAACCTAGTACCTTTATACCCCCAACTCCCTCAGGTGTTCAAAGGTTCTTAGATATTTGTGAGAATGCTTTTAGAGATCTAAGCACTTTAAATTTGAACAGCCATTCTTTCTGTAACCTTACCCCTGATGAATATAGAGCATTATTTGAATTAAAGAATTTGCATTCCCTAATTATTAAGCAAGCAGACAAAGGTGGTAGAATTGTTTTACTAGACAAAGATTTATATGTTAAACAAATGGAGACTCTTTTATTGGATACTTGTACCTACCAATGTATTCCCAAATTTGCTGTGAATGCTATTGTTGATAAGGTTTCCTTTTTAGTTTTTGAGTTGTTAATAACTGGATTAATTGATGAATCACTCTTTAAGTATTTCACTGTGCATAAACCAGTTGTCCCCAGTATATATGGGCTGCATAAAATTCATAAAGACTTACATGTTCCACCTATGCGTCCTATTGTTTCAGGGGATGGCTGGTGCACTGAACCCCTTTCAATTTATGTTGAGGGTAATTTACATGGTTTCTTAGTTAACTGTTATATAGTTCTTCGAGACACTAAAATGTTCTTAGAACGGTTATATAACAGAATGGAGACCATTGATAAAGATGAACAATTTGTTTTTATTACAATGGACATAGAATCACTTTTCACTAGTATACCGAATATGTGGGGAGTTGAAAGAATAAGAGAGTTTTTGACAGCTGAAAGAAGTTATACTACCAGTAAGATCTCATTAATTTGCACCCTCTTGGAAATCATTCTAGAGAATAACATTGTCACCTTCCAAGACCAGTTCTTCCTTCAAAAGGTAGGCGTGCCCATTGGCACTTCATGTGCCAACAGCTACACTAATCTATCCTTAGTTTGCTGGGAAGAACAGTATGTCTTATCTACCTATAATCCATTCTTTGACCAGGTACTCTGGTATGTATGTTTTGTGGATGATGTCTTTATGTTATGGAGAGGCAATGGCACAGACATTGTCCGATTTATAGAATATCTTCACACAAAAACTGACTTATTGAGATTCACTTTTCAACTTTCTGACATACAAATTAATTTCCTTGATGTCACTATTTCTAAATCTCATTTGAGTCAAATTAATAGTAATATTTATTTTAAGCCAACAAGAAGGAACACATGCTTACATAAATCAAGCATGCATCCTAGACACATCCCAAGGAATGTACTAAAGGGACAAGTATATAGGACACTACGCTTACATACTAGAGATCAAGATGCTGTAGATGCACTGAATATCCTTAAAACTGAGTTCTTGGACAGGGGTTATTCCAGTTTGGATATTGATAAGACCATTTCTGATGCCTGGAAGTGATATGTAGACCGTATATGAGTTCGATAATGCTGTTAGAGACACAGCTAGAAATGATGTGATTAAAAGTAATGATTTTAGAGTAGTATTCCAATTTGCAAGTAATATCAACCAGTATACAGATGTTATTAAAAAAATTGGCACCTGCTACAAGAGGTGCCTGGCTTAGCTACTAGTATTGGTGAAGCTCCCAAATTTAGTTTCAGAAATAACACATCGCTTAAGCAACATCTTTGTAATGGTGAAAAACAAAATCTAATTAATTTTTCTAATAGATGCGGCACCTTCCCATGCAGGAACTGCAGTGCCTGCCAGTATGTTTTCAGTAAAAATGAGTATACTCATCCTACTAGACATTTTACACTACATGCCAAGCAATATTATGACTGTAGAACTATGGATGTTGTTTACTTTGTTTTTTGCCTACAATGCTCAGTGTTCTATGTAGGCAAAACCAATAGGATGTTCAAAGAGAGAATTTTAGAACATATTAGGGACATCAATAATCAAAAACAGTCGAATGCTTTGGCTAATCATGTCATGAATACAAATCAGTCTCATTCATTTAAATTCTTTGTTTTACAACATATACAGAGAAATAGTAGAGGAGGGGATACAGAAAACCTTACTGAAGAACATGAACAGAGGTGGATAATTAAACTGAATGCTGATAGATACCCTGGTCTAAATGGCACCACTTCTTTAGTTCCTTTTTTGAAGGCAAGGCACATTAAGCATTAATTTGTAATTTGCTGTTTTATCTTTCTATATATAGAAAGTTATTTTTCATCATTGTTTTATTTTTATTTCCATATTTGTTGTCACATATATTTGTTATGGTGTTTAAGATGGTTTAGCTCTACAATTTTATTTTTACATTTGCTGCTTATATTTGCTATTATATATTTGCTGAGTTGTTTTTAAGATGGTTCAGCAATTTTAAAATGCAATAAGTCAGTTATTTTTACTGCATTTTTATTACACTTTTATTGTATTCTTTATTGTATATATTTTGCTTTACATTTTAATTGATTATTTAATTGATTATTTAGTTGATTGACCTATTGAATTTACTTGTATGTATTTAAATAGCACATTTCTATTGCAGTTTGTCTGATGAAGCAACGTGAGGTTGTGAAAGCGCTTACCACTTTTTTATTTAATAAATGTTATAGTGTGTCACTTAGGTGCTTTTATTTATTTTATTCTTGTTCTTTTTCGCACCTTGGTTTACCTGCAGCCGTTTTTCTTTTATACATACGTTGAATTCTATTGCAGTTTGAAGTGGTGACTTGTTTGAAGAGGAGTTAGGGTTGAATATCTGGCCAGTATTCAAGATTTCTTTTATGGCTGACAATCTTTAGGGTTGTGCTTACTGTTGTTCTGAATGTCATCATAGTATAGATTTTGTCTTCATTTACATGCTTTTTAGTTCAGTTGTGGAGCATTTGAAGTTTTTAAGATATTGTGGAGTTTTATACTTTTGCCATTCTTTCCACACTTTTCTCTGTCCTACATTAACATTCTACTTTTTTTGGATAGCCAAATTGCATTATTTGTTTTTAGTCTCTTCTTTGTAGGAGATGCAAGGTTACTTATGAGATTTAGTAAAGCTGTATGGAATTAATTTATAGCATCATCTAAGGGAAAGAATTTTAGGATGTTCCAGTGAATAGATGATGGGTAGTAATGAATATTTCTGGGTTAACTTAGATAGGTTGCATGTTGATTTATAAACATGCTGTTCAATGGATGTGTGAGATGCCTGACTGCACAGACTGGGAGATGGTCACTGAGAGAGTCTGATATTGCACCAATGATTGTATAATTACTAGGGTTTTATACTTGGATCCAGTCAAATAAGGAGTTTTATGTCTTGCTATAATGTGTGGGGCTATTAATTAGTTGTGTGCAACTGTATACATTTATGTGGGATGTAGGGGAGTTAGAGGCTATGTCCAACCAACTGATATTGACATCACCTAGTAATATATATTTTTTGTGAAATTGCTATGAATATCAAAGGTAGAATATTTTCCAGTGTAGCTGTATTATCTCTAGGAGAGATGTAAAGATAGTGATACATATTTGTTTATATTTGTTTACTTTCAAGGAAGTAACAAGAAGCTTTGCTGAATTGAATGTTGGTATTTATCTGTTGTAGGGGAAATGTGGTAATTGTTGGGAAGTATTATCCTTTCCTCTTTATATGGTCATTATGGATGATATTTTAGATGAGAGTGTAATTTTGAAGTCTTTCAAACTGGGTTTAAGCCACATTTCACAGACGTAGGTGCTAGGCCAAGGGTGAGTTTCTGATTACCCATCCATTGGTTCAATTTGCTCTTAAATAGGTTTAGTGAGGAATTCTGCTTTACATGAATGAGAAGCCTGTTCTAGAGAATGGGAATTTCCTGAGAAACGTGTTTCTCCAACATGGCCTGTTTATGTCACAAGCAAAATTTAGGCCTTTTGATCTAGTAGTTCTGATGCTGTTTGTTTTGCAGATGTGCAAAAGCTTCATTAAAACAAGATCCATGGATCCCTTTTACCCCAGGAAAAGATCACCTCTCAGAAGTCTGAATGATACTGAATAAAGAGACGTGACTTTGAGGTGAACAGTGTAGGACATTATGTTTATTCCCTGTATTCTTTTTGCAAGAAATCTTTGTGACTGTTCCTGTTACTGCATGTTATATGGTCAGGTACATACTGAAGGGGGCCTTTTACTCAATGATGGGTCTGATAAGAACTGCATACAGTGGTACCATGGCCTGTCTGGACCAAGATGCCATGCCATTACTTATAAGTTGAGCAACATAGAAGGATTTTTGTACTGCCTTGGACACATGTTGGATGAAGGTTGTTACTATCTACATGAGTTCCCACATCCCTGACTAGTGAATCAACTTTTCAGGGTTTTTTATTACTGTAGTAGTTACCCAGGGTGGCCAACTTCCCAAAAGGTACAATATTGTATTTCTTGCCACTGAGTTTTAGGCCATGGCTTTGGCACTAGCTGTTTGTCTGGGTTACACCTTCCTAAAAGATTTTCTTGTCTTGGGAGGATTCAGTGAATGCTTCCAGTTTATAATCATCTGTGAACTTGATCAGCCAAAGGCCTTTGACATTGGCTTTTAACTTAGAAATAGATGCCAAAGAGGAGCAGGGCCAGCACAGATTCCAGAGGAGCTCTACTGGTGACTGGCCTCTTTGTGTAGGTGGCCTCACTGGTCCTAACACTCTTGAATCATATCTTCAAGCCAGCTACTTATCCAGCATCTTATAAAGGGGTTTATACCTAGTTCAGTAAGTTTGTTGTCATTGCCAGAGTGTTGAGTAATCCAGGCATGTAGTTCAGTAGTTTAACTTCTTTTGCTTCCAGTATTTATGGTGGCAAAAGTTAGATTACCGGGGTGATGGTTGATCATTCTGAGGTTAAAGTAATGTATGAAAAAGAATTGTCTTGATTTTTGTTGCGATAGGTGGGGCCAGGATTAGGGTGAATGTCTCCTCCTAGAGGGATTTTAGTATGTTGGATATTATTTATTCTTCATTTTTGGACAGTATTTTTCCACTTAATATTATTTTAATTTGAGTTGAAATTAAGTTAATCAAATGATATATCGGGGGTAAAAGTGAAGGGCATCATTAAATAGGTTTGGTGCAATGTATGGAGGGTATAGGGAAAAAGTATGAATAGGTGGTTGAGACAGAAGTTGAGAGATGTTGAGATCTATTACTGAATCATAATAGGATGAGAGACAGCCCAGTAGGAGGATAAGAATAGAGGATGAGTTGAGGAGTAGCATGATTAATTAAGGGATGTATATTTTATTGATAATTGGTATATGTTTGCAACTTGTTTTAACTGGTTTTTATTAATGATTGTAGAAGTTCTTGAGTATCTTGCTATTTGTTCCACTGTTCTATTTTGCAGTGCTGCTAGTTACTTTATGGCCTCCAGGGTCATGGCTGAAAAGGGTCTGAGGACCAGCCCACCTACCCAGTTATCAATAATAAGTAAATAAATAAATAAACACACTCTCTTCTATTAAATGTAAAGGGTCACCATGAAATTTTTGACATGTTAACTAGCCCAGATGGCAAAAGGAATACATAGCTGATTACTGCAGGCATTTCCAGGGAAGAGGACATCACTAGTTATATGACATTCCCACTGAATGCCTCATTAGCATTTCCTGTAGGAGAGAAAGAAAACCCACTGGAGTAATGCACTTCACTGATATATGAACAGTAACAGGGCTGTCTAAGAACCAGAAACGGCTACCAACAGAGGTAAAAATGGCTTTACCTCTGATGGTAATGTTTCTGAATTCCAGCCATAGTTGAATAATTTGTTTAAAAGTTTAGAGTTAATATCAGAATATTTCTGAAGAATTCTGAAATAAACTCATTAGGTCCCAAGTCTTTAATAAAGTTAAATTGGCTAATCATTTCCTCAACAAATATAAATACAGTAAGAGATACAGCTTTTTCAGAATGTATTAGTGGACTGATGGAGCTTTTAGAAAAGTATCAGTATTTTGTTTAGAATTATTCAAATATAGGTTATTGTATAATTCAGAAAATATATTTAAAAAGACATTTAAAATTTCATTGTTAGCAATATCTGTTGAGTTACTATTCCTGATTTCCCAAATACCAGACTGGAATTAAAAAAAAAATAATAATACTTGAAAATACTTTTTAACGGAGTATTGGCTCATTGTGAATATGTGGCCAATATTCTACTCTTGTGCTATGATACCCAAGAAAAGGCTAGTGCAGTTAGTTCAAAGTGTAAATTTTAATCTTGGTTGCATCTGGTTAGTTATGAGCAAGCTTGATTTTTAAACATTTTATCTCTTCCAGTATTTGTCATACTTTATTTCTTTTCAATTTTTAAGAGTGGTTGCTTTCTTAATGAAAATAACCATTAGTTGTGCTTTGAGTGCTATTCATTTTATGTCTGATTTGGTTTATCAGCTTTACAGCCAGTCAACATGTTGCCAAATTCAATTTGACTACACCTGAGAGTTGGGTTACATCAACCAGAGGAGTGCAGTGGAGGATTCACTGCAGTCATGATTAGTGACAGTGGAGTTGGAAATTATAAGTTATGGAGTGGAGGGTGGTGCATTTTTTTCTGTTTTAGTTGGGGGGTGTATCTGCAGGTGTGTCAGTGCTGATATGTCACATAACCTTAAAACAATGGTGGGAAGTTGAAGCTTTCATAGTTAGTATGGGAGCTAATAAAGGCAGCAATGGTATTATATCAGGGTATTTTATTCCTGTTCTTTAACCAGATGAAATGTTGTATAAGGCCCTGAAGCAAAAAGTGCAAGAGATTTACTGAGAAATAAAATATTTTCTCCTGAGTTACCTGGTAGGACAGTTTTAACATATCATTATCATAAGACTGTGCTAGAAAAGAATGAACATTTAAAACCATGCATGTTATGAGAATCCTAACGTAAAGCAGAAACTACAGAAGTGAAATAAAATGCTTGTGTAAGGAATTATTGAGGATACCCAAAATGAAAAGAACATTCTGACTGGGTTAGTCTCAAAGCCAGATGGTCCCACAAGCTTTTATAATGAGTTCCAAAAACTAAATGACAAATCCAGGTATAACACTTATCCAAGGCCCATAATGGATGAGCTCATAAAGATGCTAGACAAAGCAAGATTTTAGACCATGCTAGATTTAAAGAAAGTGGTGCTAGCAGTTTCCTGTCATCCCTAAAGCCAAAGAGAGGTCAACATTATTCATTTCTGAATGTCATTTTCATTATGCTGTCTTACCATTTGAACATCAAGGAGCTCCTACCACTTTTCAAAGGCTAATGGGTAAAATTCTGAAACCTCATTCCAGGTACTTAGCTGCATGCTTTTATGGCATGGTGATTTATGTGGATGACTTGAAGTCACATTTTTCCTGAGTATAGGTTGTGATGCTCTGTCTAACACTGAGCATGCTGGGCTTGCAGTTAATATTGTTGAAAATAAGTTTTGTAGGACAGAAGCCAGATACTTAGGGTTTGTAATTGGGAAGGGAGTAATTATACCTGAAATAGAAGCAATAAAACTGGCCTGTACTCAGTAAATGTTAGGTGAAATCATTCTTAGGACTAGCAAGCTACTATAGAAAATTCATATACAACTTTGTTACCATAGCCTGTTCTGTGACAATCATTACAAAAGATAGGGTGCCTATTCAGATAAGGTAGACCATAGAAGCCATTAAGGCTTTTAACCAACTGAAAGGACTCATGGGACTTTTTAGTGAGTGTTGAACCTGAATTATTTAATGAACAAATGCTTTTTATAACTGTGGACATAAAAGACCTATTCTCAGTAATCCCAAACAAAGAACTTGAATGGTTTGAGGAAGCCCCTGTGCAGAAGGGGACAGGGAATCACAACAATTTTTGTGTCTGTTTGCTACTTATCGAGCTCGTGTTAAAAAACAATTACATTTTTTTGGAGGTAACTTTTTTTCATCAGTTAAAAGGGGTAGCATTGGGAGCCAATTGCACACTTACATATGCTAATGTTGTTCTGGCTTCATGCGAAAGGAAATTTATTATTGATTCCAAATTTAAGACATGCTGTTTTCTGTACAGAAGGTTTATAGATGAAATATGCATATTTTGGATTGACACAGATAGTAAACTAAAGGAATTTATTGATTATTTGAAAAGTACAACAGAATTCTTAAAGTTTACCTACAACATTACCCGTGATAGAATGAACTATCTGGATGTGACTATTCACAAAACTAACACTGGTTTTAAATCCACAGTTTTTAGAAAATAAACCTTTTCAAACTCCTACTTGCATTATAAGAGTACTCACCAGAAAAAAAAGTATGATTAAGGAACAGTACATTTGGGCGAGTAGGATGACCTGTGATGATGATGACTTCAACACAGAATGTGACACATTGGAAAATAAAATTTATTTAGGAAAGAAGATATCCTATGAGTTTAATACGTGATGTTAGGACTGAGGTAAATGGTCGAAGAATTTATAGTTTTCTTTTCACACTCTTAGGTAAAAAGGCTCTGCAGACAACAATTAACAATATCACTTCTAGTATAACTACATATGACAAGGCCTTTGTTATGGAATTTAATGGTGACACTCATTTGACAAAAGAAGTTATCAGAAAAGAATGGGACAGATTTATTGAATTAACTGATTTGGCTATTTTTCAGAGGGAACCATTAAAAATGATATACAAGAAGAGTTAGAACATAAAGAACTTATTGGAACATAATATTGGATTTAACAATAGGGATAATAAAAAAAGAAAGGGTACATTTAAATGTGGGACTTGCTCTAAATGCCCCCATGTATTGAACAGTGAAAAGGTACATCTAAATAGGAATATTGACATAGACATAGTCGGAGGGATGTTTAACAACTGTAACACAGCAGAGATGGTATATTTAGTCTTGTGTGATTTATTTGAGGCATTTTTCATTGGGGAAAATGGAGCATAAACTAAGGAGGTGCATATGTGAACACTACTATGACATTAGGACCTAGAATGAGAAAATGCCCTATACAAGCACACGAAGGCTTGTGTTAGAGCTAAGCTTTCTTCTTTTGTTATTGCGAAGACACCAGTGAATGTTAGAAGAGGGCCATGGGAGATTAGAATACAGAGAACTATTTTGGCAAATTTGCCCTGACGCTGGTAGATTCCCTGGCCTAAACAAAAACATTAGTATTGCCCCCATACTCAAGATGAGGGCAGCTAAATTATAATACACCCCTGGGTATGCATGCTTGCTTTTGACCAGAATATTTATTAACAATACCTTTTGCATATGTTTTACATAACCCTTGTAGGTAACTGATTAATTTGTATTAGGACCTATTGTTTGCAGTTCTTGAGTTTCACCACCAGACAGAGCTACTCTCCACTGATTAGTTTATTAAAATTTCTTTACTATAAGTCTTTGCAAAAGGTTCTTTTAGTTTTAATTTATTTAAAAAATGTCTTGTTATCCTGTGGAAGAAATAATCAGTAAGGGGTATCATTTCATTTAATAAATTAAAGTAACTGACATATTTTTTAAATAAATATTGTGTTTGCATTCAAACACTATTTATATTTAAGATTTTTATTAGGGTAGTGAGACCACCTATGTTATATGGGTTGGAGACAGTGGCACTGACAAAAAGGCAGGTGTCAGAGCTGGATGTGGCAGAGTTAAAGATGTTAAGATTTGCACTGGGTATGACGAGGGTAGACAGGATTAGGAATATGTATATTAGAGGGTCAGCCCAGGTTTGACGGTTTGGAGACAAAGCCAGAGAGGCGAGATTGCATTGGTTTGGACATGTGCTGAGGAGAGATGCTGGGTATATTGGGAAAAGGATGCTAAGGATGAAACTGCCAGGTAAGAGGAAAAGAGGAAGGCCTAAGGTAAAGTTTATGGATGTGGTAAGAGAGAACATGCAGGTGGTTGGTGTAATAGAACAAGATGCAGAGGACATGAAGAAATAGATGATCCACTGTGGAGACCCCTAATGGGAACAGCCGAAAGAAAAAGAAGAATTTTTATTTAGGTCACTTGGGAAGTGAACACATTGATTGATGGAATGCTTTTATTGGTTAGGTTAATATATTTTAAGTATAAATATGTGATGAAAAATGTTTTTATTCATCTGAAGAAGTCTGAGTCTATAAAAAGAAGAACAAAAATGCAGTTTATTTGTGGAGCTTTAGAGTGGTGTTTTGGGCATTTGGTTGTCTGGTTCTTCGGTTGCTGTACCTTGTCGTGCTGGTTTTTGGACTATTTGTTAGGGTTTGGAGTTGTGTTATCTTGGGGGAGAGGGAGGAATTCTTAGTCTGTTACCTAAGTAAGAAGTTAAGGTTAAGGCAAGATACTCTACCACAGAATGAGAATGTCTCACTGTTAAGTGAGCACTAACTTAACTACAGACCTACTTGTTTGGAATTAGGTTTACTTTAGTAACTGACAAACAATGTAAGCGGGCTTTGCCACAACATCCTATTGTTATTATACAGAATTCATGCATTGTTCTCCTGTACTAAATCATCAGTGTGTACTACTGTCAGATCTTAACATGTTTAATCTATACTACCTCTTGAGCCCTCATGCTGTTGTTATTGTACTGAATCTCTTGTATGAAATCTTGCTGTTGTAGACTCGCAAACATATGGTTTTGTCAAAGAGAGATTGATAAACTGTTAAACTGCTTTGAGAAAGCCACTGAAGGTGTAGATAGTGGCCATGCAGTTCATACAAAGTACCTGGATCTGGCTAAGGTCTGTAACACTGTCCTTCATTCTAAAGTTGTAAATAAGCTTAAAGATGTAAATGTCGATCTCTGTGTTGTCAGACAGATTGCAAGCTTCCTAACATATAGAATCCATGCAATTAAGGTTGCAAATAACACCTCAGAAATCAAAATAGTGACTAGTGGTTCAGTACTGGACCCCTTCTATTCAACATCTACTGCCCCAAGTTTCTAACCACTAATACAGACATATGGCTAAATAAATTTACCAATGACTGCAAGCATGGCGCTGTCATTCACTCAACATCCAGTACCATGATACTACTTCAAGGGCTAAAAAATTGATATCACTGGTACATTAGAAACAATCACTGGTATATCAGAAACGTGTACATTAAATAGAACAAAATAGAACATTGTCATTCCAGGTTAATAATAGGATAGCTGCCTTTTTAGGGCTAGCCAGTTATCCCATGTTAGAACCAAATCCCGCACTTTGTGTCTGCAGAGTAAAGACATTAACCATTATGCTAACAACTGAGTGTGGACAGGTTAACATATCTCAAGAAGAGCGTACAGCATTGACAGCAGCCCATTGCAAAGGAATATGGTTCTCAGAGTTCTTGGCACGTGTAAAAAAAATTCTCTATCCTTTCACTATCATGTGGCAAAAGCAGTCAACATATCCTTCTAGCCCAGTTAGTAACTAAAGGTATCCCCTCCATGTCAAAGGAAGTTATTATTCTGTACTTTGCCCTCATTAGACCAATTATACAATCTAATGTCTCTTATAGTACATCATGTTTATCCAGACAGAACAGATATTTAGAAAGACCCTAGCAGTTCCTAACTAAAATAAGTTTGACTAATGCTCCTCAGATACCAAGGAAGGCTTGAAGCTCTATCCCTATACTCTGTTTCATAGACTGCAATGCAGTGATTTATGCCAAGTTTTCCTTGCTGTTAAGGATCTAACCCTCCATGATCTCTTGTACATCCACAAATCAAATGGCCTCAGGAGAGATCAAATCAAAGACTTTGAATCTACATTAACAAATAAAAAAAGACAGGCTGCAGGGGCAGATTTAGTACTCAATGATTCCCCATCTCTGGCATAGTCTTCCATTTTATATAAAACAGAGGGACACCCTTGCTTCCAAGGCAATTCTTGATGATTGGATGGGTACCCAGAATTTCATTTGAGGCCTTATTTATTTTGCCATCTTTGAGGCAGGAGGTTCTCTGTGAAGGTGAATATTGGTAATGTGATTATTGTCCCTGGACTGACTCTGTCTTGTGAATTATGCAACTCTATGAATCAGCTCTTTCATTTCACCATCAGGCATAGGCCTGAAAACAGCCATAAAATTGCAAATAGATTATCGTGGTCCCATAACCCATCCCATTCAGTATAAAAGCTTGATGGATGACAATCCTTTCAAAGCTGGATAGATAAGAACCCTTCTGGAGAAAACCTTTAATTACATAATTTTTCTGAGAAATAATATTTCTTTTTTCATTGAAAGTTTGATTTTAAAGATAGGAAATGCTTTGCTGTTGGTCTGTCATGCTTATTTAAGACTCCTACTCATAGTCTACTTTTGTGTGAAAACTGTGTGAAAGTCCATAGTGTGTTGACTTTTTTACATGTTCTGTATGATAAGGGTGTAGAGACAGGATATTGAGCTTTCTGGAAACTGTCACAGAAAACTTTACCTCAAAACCTTCATGTTCCTGTCAGAAAGTTTACTGACCTGGCTCCACTACCTGGTTATGAGGCTTCTTTCTTGGTTTGGATATAGAGCAATTGCCAGTCTTTTAGGTTCTGGCTTCTCCCATCTGCTAGAAAAAAAGTTATAAGGGAGTCGTTTGGTGTCCAGCCAGCTTTGTCACTGCCTCAGCTACAGATGGGGGACTCTGCTGTGGCCAAAACTGATTCCTTGGGCCACTCATCTCTAACTCTTGCTCCGTCTAGTGTGGCTTCTTGGAAAGCTACTGAGTACTGTGAGACTGACCTTTTGTGCCTTTAGGGTTGTCCTTTCTGGGAAAGGAAGAACCATTATTGATCTCAGAAAAAGCAGCCAGTATAGGTATATGACTTAATTGGGGTACGGTACCTGATTCCTGTGTATTGCTCCTATCATGGGTTGGTCTCTTTGCAGAGGACTCTTCCAGGAAGAAAAACCAGAAATGTAAAAATGTTTCTTCTGTCTGTTTCATTAACTATGGACAGGGATGTTTTGTAGGGATTTGCTAAGATATTACTCTCTGATTTTAATGTGGTGAATCTTGTTTCCTTACTGTCTCCTAACAGAAAAAAATATTTTCCTGTCAGTCTGGCAATGATTCCCAGTCAGGTGAGCAGGAAGGGAGGGAAATGCTTCTTTTTTATTAATTCTCCTCAAACTGAAGTTTCTGATTGTGAAGAAAGTGTCTCTTCAGATTTCCCTCTAGAAGAATTTTGTTTTTATGAGACTAATAATAAAATGAAAGGTTTGTTTTAATGGGAGCAGAATGAGATCCCTATCTCCCAGCAAAGGTATTATGGATTGTTACACTGGATTTTCCACTGCCGACGTCTGTTCCTCCTGCATTGTCTGCTTTAGAGGATGTTTTATTAAAAGCTTGCTGTATGCCTGACAGCCAGTTCCCTGCCCCTAAAAAGTCTAATTTATGAAAAGAAACTCAGATACATAAATTCTTGTTTTCTAATACCAAGCCAGAAACAGCAGTATTATCTTTATCTAAGTCTTCTACTGCTAAACATGTTGTAAGCGTTAACGCCATTCCCTCGGTCAAGGATGCAAATAACTTTGACAGATTTGGGAAGGAAGTTCATTCTTTGTCTGTCATAGCTGTCAGAACTTTTAACTGCCAAGCTTACCTGTTAAAACTTTTAAGGGTTTCTTTTGCGAATATGAGAAAGTTAACTGTTAACATTTCTACTTCATTGAGTAGAATGCCATTAAATCTCTTAACTGAGTCCGGTTGTCAGGTAACCAAATACTCTTTAAAGTGCTCCTATGTTTCTTCTTATACTGCTTTCTGAGCTGCTGCTGCTGGCTCAGTTATGAGATTTTTTTGGTTATGGTCTCAATACATATGTGAATATTTTAAAGCTGAAATTTTATATCCTCCACTGGACAAAGACACGTTATTAGGCCACTCTGCTGCTGTGGTTCTTAAAACTTTGATGAGACCTGGGAATTGATTCAAGGGATTGTCAGATTTTTCAACCATCCTTTTCAAAGTTCAATAAACATCGTCCTTACTTTTCCAGGAAGCAGAGTAAACAGCCTCAGCACAGGTCTAACAAGAAGAATTTCAAAAAGCAGTGGCAAAGACTCACAAATAAATAAGGGGAAGTCTCCCAGTACCAAGAGCAATCCAAAAAGACTCAATGGCTATTTACCTCTTCCATTCCAGTAACTCTCCTTTCTCATTTCTTTTGTCAAGATTCCAAAATTCAAAATGTCACTCCTTCAAACCCTGTTAGTTCTCATATCCTCCTGCAGCTTAAAAGAAACACTGGACATAGAATGTTCTTATTGCATTCCCATTTACAAAGAATCTGGGTGTTTTTTTAAGATTCTCTGTAATCTGGTTCACAGTATTAGTTCTATTCTTACCGTTTGGTCTGTTCAGTATGCCAAGGGGCATTTAGAAAGTGGCTAGCTCCAATGATTGCATACTACAAGCTTCAAGGAATGCACAGCATTCCACATTTGGACAATTGTCTTATACTTGCAGACACTTTTTCTATTTGTCAGCATTCCCTGACATGGGTCATGAAACTGCTGCTCAGTCTGGGATTTCAACTGAACTTGCAGAAATCATCTCTCATCCTAGCCTACTCATTATTTTTTCTGTGATGTCTTCTAGATTTGTCCTCAGGAATAGATTTTCTTCCACTGGACAATGTCAGGCAGTACAAAGACATTATCCTGGACTTCTCCAACCAGTATCAGGCTTCAGCCAGGGAATTTCTCAGGATTCTTGGTTTCATAGCTTCTATGATTATCATGATTCCCTTAGTCAGATTTCACATGAGAAAAATTCAATGGTACCTCATTCTGGAATCTGAACTAACACCTTTCATCTGCTCAGATTCCAATTCTAGGGTTTGTGAGAAGGACGTTACTTTGATGGGTGGACCAGTTTTCTTGAACCAAAGTCTGCCCTTCTCCTTTTAGCCTCCCTATCAGTCTGTCACAAAAAATTCTTCAGATTTTGCTTGGGGAGCAGTTTTAAAAGGTGTAAAAGTGCATGGTCTGTGGAACAAGACAAACGCATATAAATATCAAAGAGATGTTGACAGTTATTGTGATAAACTGTGGATGCTGTCAACCTAGCTAGACAGAATTTTGCAATCACATGTGGTTTATCACAATCATAGGCTCCAACCCAGGGAGGAATGCTATGCAGCTGTAGAAAAGGAATGTCTAGCCATAGTGTGGGCACTGCAGAAACTTCAGCCTTATCTGTATGGAAGGAAATTCACTGTAGTTACAGATCACAATCCCATAACATGGTTGCATCGAGCCAGCCAGCAAAATGCCAAGTTGCTAAGATGGAACCTAGGGTTTCAAGCATATGATATGTCAGTGCAGCACCACAGTGGAATTAGCAATGCCAATGCAGATGGGTTCTCAAGACAGGGAATGGGGTAAGGTATACCCAGATAGACTCAACCCTCTCAAGCAACATTTCTCAAGGATCACTTGAAAAACTAGCTTCAGTTCCCGGGGGGGGGGGGTGATAAACTGTGAATGCTGCCAGCCTAGCTAGCTAGCTAGCTAGAATTTTTCAAATGTTTCTTTGTCATTGTAAATATTAATATGATCCACAGGCTTGTCTTACAAATGTAAGAAAACAGGTTTGTTTTGAGCTTCAAAAATGTTACCACAGTGCACCCTGCTGGAAGAAAGCTGATAAGTAAAGCATTTTACGGCTGTTTGATCTCAAGCAAGGAGACAGGATGTCTGGGCTAGGAAATTCTTTCTATTGTTCTAAGACAGAGATAATTGCTAGGTTTTACATGTAAAGTGTCTTTTATTGCTGCGGCTTCCTGGCCGGTGCAGATCAAAGAAATGCTACATTTTGAGTTCTGTTAGCCTGGGAACTAAATTAGTGAAGAGACAAGAAGGATGTAATCTGAAATGACTCAGCAGTACCGTGTATTATCAATTTAAGGACAGAAAAAAAGAATAGCATTTTGTACTTTGTCTGAACCTGAACACATCAGCTCACCAGCACTTTGCCTTTGCTCTGAAAGTAGAATTTAGAACAGTGATTTCTCTTAGAGCTAGATAGAAATACAGCCCGATTAGTCTAGCTATTTTCTATATTTAAGTCAGACTGTCCAATAATGTTGTTTTAAAGTATTTCCTGTGATTTCTGAACTCTCCATTGTCTCTGTGTTGAATGAATAAGTATTATCTTGTGCTTATATTATTTATTATTTAATATTTTAAACCTTTCAACTGTGACTGTTTTGTGTAGAGATAATTTAAGCTCTTGAGAAACTTGCATGTATTTGGTGATACTGTATAGCCCACTCCTAAATAGCATTCCAGTCTCAGTCACACTTACTATTTGGATAACAGTAATTGAGGAGCCATTTCAGAGGGTAGCTAAGGATATTGTGGGTCCTCAGGGAAAAAGTATATCCTAGTAGTAGTAGATTACACTACCAAATACACTGAGACAATGGCTTTGTCCTCCATTGAGGCAGATAATATGGCAAATGCTTTCTTAGAGATTTTCAGCAGAGTAGGTTTCCCAAAAAGAAATACTGACTAACAGAAGTGCCATTTTCATGTCAGATCTGCTGGCTTGTCTGTGGAAGTACTGTGGGGTGAAGCACCTAAAGACCACCCCCTAACATCCCCAGACTATTGGTCTTGTTGAGAGGTTAAACTCTACACTCAAGTTCATGGTATGGGCATTTGCAGACCAGTTTAAGAGGGAGTGAAACAAATATTTTCCCCATCTGCTGTTTGCTTACAGAGAGGTTCCCTAGGAATCCACAGGTTTTTCACCCTTTGAGATGCTGTATGGACAAAGGATGAAGGGGCCTCTAGATTTAATTTGTGATGAGTGGGAAGGTGAGTGTGAATCTCATAAGGAGTCTGCTGTGGCATATGTCTTAACCTCTGGACAAGGCTAAGGGAACTCATGGTCTTGGCCCAGAGGAACCTGGCAGAAGCCCAACAGCAGAAAAAGATCTGGTATGACAGGAATGCTCAAGTTAGAGAGGATGCTGTAGGGCAGCAGGTAATCATTCTCATTCCTGTCAGACAGTCTGGAACGGATCCTACAAGGTGGTAAGGAAGGTCAGTGATGTTAATTACAAGCTAGAACTGCTAGGCAGGAGGCAGGGGCACAAATTGTACCATGTTAACATGAAGAAACCTTTCCATGATAGGAAGGCCCTTGTGCTGAGTATTTGCAGTGGATTGCAGGGACAGTCTGAGGGAGATCTGTTGACTGATCTCCTCAGTGAGACTCGAACTGACACCTCAGTGGAAGGGGTAGCAATGTCCCAGCAGCTATCACTTACCCAGGTTCAAGAAATCTGAACAGTGTTACAGGGGTTTGGGGACATGTTCACTGGGAAACCAGGGTGCACTCACCTGGTGCAGCACCAGGTGGATACAGGACCCCAAAGGCCTATTAGGCAGGCCCCTTATAGGGTGCCTGAGAGAGTCAAACAGACTCTGAGGGAAGAGATACAGGAAATGTTGGAACTCGGGGTAATTCAAGAGTCAAACAGTCCCTGGGCCTCCCCAGTGGTGCTGGGGCCAAAAATGGATATCAGGACTGGGTTCTGTGTGGACTACAGGAAATTAAATAGTCACACAGAGTCAGATGCTTACCCCATGCCTAGGACAGATGAAGCCCTAGAGCAGCTAGGTGGGGCTAAGTATCTTACCACCATAGATTTTATCAAGGGTTCCTGGCAGGTGCCCTTGACTCCCAGTTCTAGAGAGAGGTCAGCCATTGTGACCCCTTTTGGCTTGTATGAGTACACAAAGATGCCCTTTGGATGAAAAATGCCTCAGTGACTTTCCGGAGGCTGGCAGATCATATCCTAGCAGAAGCAGGAGGGGTTGCCCTTGCTTACCTAGATGATATTGCCATCTACAGCCATTCCTGGAAAGAGTACCTTCAGCATGTTAGGGAAGTGCTGAGCAGACTACGGAGGACAGGGTTGACCATTAAGCCCAGCAAATGTCAGGTGAGCATGGCAGAGTTCTCCTACCCGGGACATAGAGTAGGGAGTGGTAAGATAAGGCCAGAACTTGCCAAAGTGGAAGCCATTCAGGCATGGCCTGCACCTGTTACCAAAGAGCAGGTGCGGGCATTCTTAGGGACAGCAGGGCCTGAATGGCCTGCACCTGTTACCAAAAAGCAGGTGAGGGCATTCTTAGGGACAGCAGGGTACTACAGAATGTCTGTCCCCAGTTTTAATACCATAGCTGCTCCCCTCACAGACTTGACAAGGAAAAACAGGCCAGATAAGGTAATGTTGACCCCAAGCATGTGAGCAGGCATTCCATAAGCTTAAAGAAGCTTTGGGAGGATCCCCTGTGTTTGCAAGTCCAGATTACAGCAAAAACATTATTGTTCAGGTGGATGCTTTGAACCATGGGGTGGGAGCTGTAATTAGCCAAATCTCTTCTGAGGGAGAAGTGCACCCAGTGGTTTATATCAGTCATAGGCTCCAACTCAGGGAGGAATGCTATGCAGCTGTAGAAAAGAAATGTCTGGCCATAGTGTGGGCACTGCAGAAACTTCAGCCTTATCTGTATGGAAGGAAATCCACTGTAGTTACAGATCACAATCCCTTAACATGGTTACATTGAGCCAGCCAGCAAAATGCCAAGTTGCTAAGATGGAGCCTAGGTTGCAAGCATAGGATATGTCAGTGCAGCACAACAGTGGGATTAGCAATGCCAATGCAGATGGGTTCTCAAGACAGGAATTGGAGTAAGGTATACCCAGATAGTCTCAACCTTCTCAAGCATTTCTCAAGGGTCACTTGAAAAACTAGCTTGAGTTCTCGGGGGGGGGGGGTCTGATAAACTGTGAAGGCTGCCAGCCTAGCTAGATAGAATTTTTCAAATGTTTCTTTGTCATTGTAAATATTAATATGATCCACAGGCTTGTTTTACAAATGTAAGAAAACTGTTATGTTCTGAGCTTCAAAAATGTAACCACAGTGCACCCTGCTGGAAGAAAGCTGATGAGTAAAGCATTTTACGTCTGTTTGATCTCAAGCTAGGAGACAGGATGTCTGGGCTAGGAAATTCTTTCTATTGTTCTAAGACAGAGATAATTACTAGGTTTTACATGTAAAGTGTCTTTTATTGTAGTAGCTTCCTGGCCAGTGCAGATCAAAGAAATGTTGTATTTTGATTTCTGTTAGCCTGGGAACTGAATCAGAGATGAGACACAAATGATGTAATCTGAAATGACTCAGCAGTACTGTGTATAATCAATTTAAGGACAGAAAGAAAGAATAGCATTTTGTATTTCATCTGAACCTGAACACATTATCTCACCAGCACTTTGCCTTTGCTCTGTAAGTAGAATTTAGAACAGTGATTTCTCTTGGATATAGATAGAAATATAGCCTGATTAGTCTAGCTGTTTTCTATATTTATGTGAGACTATCCTACAATGTGGCTTTAAAGTATTTGCTGTGATTTCGGAACTCTTCATTGTCCCTGTGTTGAATGAATAAGTATTGTCTTGTGTTTTTATTATTTATTATTACATATTTTAAACCATTCAGCTGTGACTGTTTTGTGTAGAGATAATTTAAGCTGAGAGTACTTGCATATATTTGGTGATACTGTATTGGCCACTCCTAAATAGCCTTCCAGTCTCAGTCACACTTACTATATGGATAACAGTAACATTGGACAGTAGAATTCAACACCCTTTGGTAATGGCCTTTATAGTAGCTGATAAGAGTAGTTGGTGGCAGTGGATTATTACCTTATAGCCTGAGCAGAATGGGGCATAGCTAGTGAACCTGTGCCAGCCTTCCCCAGGAGTGTTAGGGTGTTTGTATATAAACCAAATCTCAAAGTGTGTGTGTGTGTGTGTGTGTGTGTGTGTGTGTGTGTGTGTGTGTGTGTGTGTGTGTGTGTGTGTGTGTGTGTGTGTGTGTGAGCTATTTGAGCAGGGACATGAAGTGCTGGTTGGACAGAGAGGGTACTGGAGGTTTTGGTTTGACTACTCAGCTGAGATCTGAACCCTATAGCTGTGCCATTGGGGAGTCTTACTGGGGTTCTGGAGAGAAAGGGAGAAACCAGCCCTAGATTGATTGTGATCTCTGTGTGCTCTTAAGGGAAATTGTAATTTGTATACTTGTTATCCTCCCAATGTGTACTCCCCTCACTGGTCCTAATGGTGAGGATTGAGGCACCTTTATTACTGGTCCAGTGCATGGGTGTCACTGTTATCAGCACATCAAAAGCCTTAAACTATCTCGAGTCTTCATGACTCCTGCTAGTTTTCATAGAGAATACTACAGGAATGTGGTATTTAAGCATACAAGGGGGTACCAGGACTTATCCCCTTTGAAGACTTGCTGTGATAGCATGTGCGGTAGTGACCCAGCACAGTCTTGAATTTTCAGGCTTCATACATAACATTAGAGCAAACCATTGTAGCAGTCAACCTGAGCAGGATGAAGACAGTCCTCTATAAAGTGAAACTACATCTGGTGGTATTCACAGCATTGATTCAGCTATGGGGAACACCTCAAACAGATTTGTTTGTCTCCTTTCAAAACAGTTAAAATCTGCTTAGGGATTCCTTGCTAACAATCCTAGAGGAATGATGCTTTTTTCATTCTCATGAACAGGAATATCCCTGTATACCTTTCCACTCTTTCCACTGATATACAGGGTCCACCTAAAAATTATTTCTGACTCTCCAGCAACAGTGGTGGTGATACTGTTTTGGCCCAAGTAACAGTGATTCTCCCTTCTTCTGAACATAGCCAAGAGTAATTACCATAAGCTTCCCCACAGGAAGGATTTGCTCACACAAGACAGGGGCTGTTTTATATACACTCCAATTTTGATATCTTTTAGGGGCCTTTTTTCTGAGGATGTGCAGCAGGTACTAAAGGATGCAAAAAGAAAACTGCTGCTAGAAAAGCATAAATGTGTAAATGGAAAATATTTTGCAGTTGGTAGCACTCTAAGAACCAGGACTCAGTCAAGGTCTGATTCCCTCTGGTTCTAGAACATTTGTGAGAGTTATTACCCTCTGGACTGTCTTATTATTTATTTGTCTTTATTTACCAGGAAAGTCTGACTGGATAATACCCATTTTCAGAGGAGGCACAGGGAGAAAAGCTCCATTTGCTTACATTGCATTATATTAAGTTCCAGTTAAACACAGAGTAGTTACATTTCTATTTACATTTATGCAGAAACAGTAGTTACAGTTATACATTCTAAGATCTTATAGAGGTGGAAGTTACTAAAGAGAAAGCCCACATGCATCTTACTGGATTGTGCAGGCAGCAGTTATGTTTAAATTTGTTTTGTCATTTCTGTGAAATGTTGAGAGTATTCTGTTTAAGGAGAGTGTTTGGAGAGTATCATATGGTAAACACAGAGTCTTAACCTTGTGATTAGCATACACAATACCAGGACTGGATAAGATGTTGTTTCAGCAGTGGTTTAAAACTATTGAGTTTCTCGGAGAGTTTTATTTATGTGGGGATACTATTCCAGATTTTAGCAATGTACTGGGAGTAGTGCAAATCTCCTACAACATTATTTGATTTATTTGTAAGTAATATGAATGTTACTACAGCGGAGGTCCCTTGCTGGACAGTAGGTCAGTAAAAGATTTCGTAGTGCGGGGCATTTTTCTGGATGACAAATGAGTTTGTTTGCAGTCGTTAGTTGTGAATATGTTAGGTAGTTCTGTAATTCAAGCTGTTTAACTGATTTAAGCTATGACAATGGTGGGGGTCTATGAGGAATACTGGTGGCAAATTCAGCTATTTTATTGTAGAAGAAGGCAAGTTTCTTTCTTTGAGTATTGCTTAAGTTTGTTAGGACAAAAGTAGCATATAAGAGTTGGCAATAAGAAGGTGGTGGTTAGAGATTTTCTTGCAGTATGTGTAAGAAATCCATTGATCCTATAAATGGAGCTTAGTTTCTAGTATCTGGTATGTAGATTTAGTGGTGTGAAGTTTACTGTTAGTTACAGTTTCAATGACAGTATAATTTGCTGACTTTATGGTAAAAAATTGCTTTTGATTTTGGCAACTTTTTAGGTAAAAAGCATTAACTTAATTTTCTTGGTGTTGAGTTGGAGGTTTGATTCTTTGAGCCAGGTTTGTTCAGAGGAGAAAGATTTTTGGGTAATGTCTTTGAGTTTATTTATTGCTGAGGCAGCACATATTAATGTTCAACTGTCTGTCCACTGAACTAAACTACCATGGTGAGTGGAGGTGTAGAGGTCATTAATAAATATAATAAATAGGAGAGGACCCTGGATAAAGCCCTGAGGGACACCTGTAGTAACTGGTTGAAAATATGATTAGGTTTGCTGCCATTTAATTGCTTGTTGCCTTCCAGATAACTAAGAAACCACAACAAAGAGTATTGTGAAAGTCCTATTGAGGAGGGTCAAATGAGCAGTTGCAGGTGCGAAACAGTATCAAATTTCTTTGAAAAGTCTCAAGAACATGGCAGACACAAGCAGGCCATTGTTTCTATGTTGGTTTATTATATTGGAAAAATGTAGTAGTGCAGTAGTGGTGCTGTGCTGGGATCTAAAGCCATGTTGTGTTTCTGAGAGCATGTTATTTGAGGTTAGGCATTGCATCGGCTGCATATGGATGCATTTCTCTAATATTCTGGAGAGGGGAGAGAATCACTATTGGTCTGTACTTATTAAACTCTGTAGATGTGCTGCCTTTGTGCAGTGGTATGATGTAGGATTTTTTCCACAGTGACGGGACATATTTTTCTGCTATGGCCCTACTAGTTAGCATTAACACAGGGAAAGTTTTGACTTCTGTGGCCATTTTTAGGTAGTCTGATGGCAGTTGGTCTACAGCTACAGAAGTAGTTTTTAGTTTAAGGAGAAACTTCATTATGAGCAAGGTATTTACTGGACTACAATTGAAGAGCTGTGGGTGGTTTTGATTGGACAGGGGTAGGGGCAAATGTATTAGTGTCTAAGAGAGATATTATTGATTGTATAAAGTAGGAATTAAACTGTGTGGGTATAGAGTCTGTTGTGTTGTCTGTTTTTGGAGAGGGAGTGGTGATTTTGCCAAGGTGGAGTAGTTTATTTCCTAGTGATGACTAAAAAAGTTTTGGGTTGTTTTTATGTTTTTCTTGTAGGCTGGTATAGTATGTTTGCTTATTGATAAGGAGTTTTGCAAGGTTTCTAAGATGTCTTAATTGCTGGAAGGCATAAGAGTTATATTTTTGTACCAGTTTTATTATCAAGCTGCAGCATTGGATCACGAGATTAGAGAATTTTTTACAGTAATTTAAAGGAAAAAATAAATCAAATGTACTCAGGGGTGATTAAAATAAATTAAACACTGAATGAGTACGTCAATTCAAATAACAAAAGGCTTGAAAAAATAGAAGAAGCTTTAACTAGCTATTCAGATGATATGATAAAACTTAAAAAGTCAGAGGTCAAAATAAAGCAAAGGATGGCTGAGTATGAGGCTTCTCAAGAAGAGCTGTTTCAAAAAATGGTATAGTTAGAGGACAGAACACCCAGAGAATACTTGAGATTTTCTGCTGTATCACAGAAACTGGAAAGAACAGACTTTATTAATCTTATGAAAGCACATATAAGCAACAGATCTGGTATTCCATAGGAGGATGTGTTATTTGACTAGGCACATCAAGTGTATTCTCCAAACCTGGCCATGAGAAAGTAACCAAGGCATGTATTATTAAAGATGCCATCATACCTGCAGAAAGAATTGGTCCTGACAAACTGTGGTGGAAGGAAAAGTATTAAAAATTGGAGACACCATTATGTTTGTGGAAAATTATTTACTGTATACCAGGCAGAATAGAAACAAATTTATCCTAGCAATCAGTGAATGTCGAGAGGCAGGTGTGAGATTCAAGCTGTTGTATCCAGCTGTCTTCAGAATATTTTTTTTCCTGAAGGATCAAAGACATTTGATGATGCAGAACAGGTTAAGGAAGAAAGAAAGACAAAAAGCTTATCCAAAAAAAGTGAATCAACAAACATAAAGGGACTCATACTTCTCATACTTCTGATAGTAAAGCTCATAGAGAGACTTTGCCAGTGATACCTTTGCCAATGTTCAAAAGAAAAATGCTTGAGAGACAGAAAAAAGCACAGCAATTGACTAAAAGAATGAGGAATACCTTGGACTTGAACCCAGGTGTGGTGTTGGGAAGAAGACCAACAATATTAAAATTAGTGAATAAATGGGAGACTATAAAGCATCAGTCACATTTGTGAAATATGGCACTGCAAGAAAAAGTAACTGAGAAAGACTGGACTTTTGTTGATTTTGCTAAACTTGGGGGTGGACTGTAAAACATAAGACTCCGCTTTATGTCATTAATGTTTAGAAGGACATTAAAAAGGAGAAATGTAACTGTAAGTTAGATTTTTTTTGTTCTTATTAGTATATGTATAAAACATTTCATGATATAAACTGCTCAGTAATTCACATAGTAAAGCAGTTTTGTGTAGTGTGTAGTCGGGTGTAGTTTAAATGCAGGGGAGTCTTTTCAGTGACTCTTGTATGTATTAAAGTAAACAAGCACATTTCAGTTGTAAGAAATACAAGTTTTACAGCATTATGAGAAAAGAAAGGCTAAGCAAAACAAATTTAATGTTAAAATGCTGTGATCTTGGCCTGGTGGGATGGGGTGTATAAATGCAGTGATTATATTAAATGTAGAATTAAGATATTGTATCTTATTTTTATAACAGCAAATGTCTAGATTAACACCCTTGTTTTAATCTATAAACAAGTGGGGTTTTTTTTGTAAGTGAGTAGGTTTGAAAATTATGAAAGCCATGAAAAATGCTAAGCTTCTTACATCTGCAAAGCTGTTAACTTGTTTTTTTCCATTAGGAGAGTCAAGAAGTCTGCTTTTGAAGACAGTTGTACATTCTGTTCTGACTGACATTTACAAAGCTTCATTGTTCATAGTTTCATAGGTTCATAGGTTCATACTAGGCTATCTGCCCTAGGGCATTTATAAACCTAGCCAAAGTGTGCTTGGCTTTCGCCACCCATTTTAAATTAATTTTGCTATGACCTTTTTCGAGGTTAGTATACTGTGCCTCTGTCTAACAGTGACACAGAAGTGATACCCGGGATAAACCTATGATCTCCCATCCACTCATCAAGATTCCTCTTGAAGAGAGTCAATGAGGGACTCTGCCTAACCTGGACTGGGATTTTATTCCAGAGTGAAGGGAGCCTCTGGGTTATGAATCTGTCCCTCCAGCATGTCCTATTTATTTCAGTGCTGAGGTTCAAGTCTCTCGAGCGTGTAGCTCGATGGGATTTGGATTTTTTGAGGTGCAGCATGTCCCTTAATTTCGGGTTGGACATGGCCTTATCGTCAGGCACAGGTCACCTCTGAGCAGGCGGTATGCCACTGAGTAGAGCTGGAGTTTCTTTAACCGGGCAGCATATGGCATCTGTTTGAGCCCTTTGATCCTCTTGGTGAGGTACTTTTGGGGTCTTTCCAGTTGCTGCAGGTGTTTGGTAAGGTACATCCCAAAGGGGCATTGTACTCGATTATGGGCCTGATGAGGGATGAGTAAAGAGGCACGATGACCTCCCTAATCTAGATGTGAATCCCTTCATGATTAGGTGGGCTATATAAAATGTTTTCTAACCACTTTAGCCACGTGGTTGTCAAATGAGAGATTGCTATCAACTTGGGTCCCCAGGTCCCTAATTACTTCTTCTGTACTTAATGGATTACCACCTATGTGGTAATTTGTGGGCACTTTGTTTTTGCCAAAGGGGATGACTATACACTTTTTGGCGTTTAGCTTGAGGCCATGGCTCTGGCACCAGTTGTCTGTTTCTATGAGGCCCTTTTGGAGGATGCTTGTGTCGGCTGGAGAGTCGATTATGGCACCCAGTTTGCAGTCATCTGTGAACTGAACTTGGTCAGCCACAGTCCTTCCGTGTTGGCCTGTACCTCCGAGAAATATATACCAAACAAGAGAGGTCCCAGGACTGAGCCTTGTGGGACGCCACTTGTAACTTGTTTGGAGTCTGACATGGCTCCAGCAATTCTAACCATGTGAGTTCTGTCCTTGAGCCAGTTTGCAACCCATCTAGTGACATAGGGGTTTATATTTAAGCTGGTGAGCTTATCTATAATGCCCGAGTGGGGTATTGTATCGAAGGCTTTTGCGAGGTCCAGATAGGCTGTGTGGGCCACCTTCCCTTCGTCAATGGCCTTGGTGACTGTTTCAAAGAAGTCAACCAGGTTTAAGAGGCGGGATCTGCCCTTAACAAAGCCAAACTGGGTAGGATCCAGTGTCTGTAGGTCCCCAATATCTTTATTTATGAGGTCCACGATGATCCTTTCCATAGCTTTGCAGACCAAGCTAGTCAGGCTTATGGGGCGATAGTTTCCAGGGTCCGTTGAGGCACCACCTTTGTGGAGAGGGGCCACTGTTGCTGTACGCCACTGTTTGGGTACATATCCTGTAGTAAGGCTGAGATTGAACAGTAGTTTTATGTTTGGGTTTAGCTCTTCTTGGAGTTCATGTAGTACGCAGCCTGGGACACCGTCTGGTCCCATTGATGCTGTGTTTTTTGCTTTGGAGAGGGCGGCTCCAACCTGAGCATCTAAGATGTCAGGGGGGCAGCACTCTGCTGGGATAGATATTTGCCCTTTTGGTGGGGAGGGGGGGGAGAGGTTTGCGCTGAACCTGTCAGCTAGGATGTTGGCAATGTCTGTGGGATCAGTGTATTTTTTGTCATTTTGGACTAATTCTGAGCTTTACATGGAAATTAGTTGACTGCAGGTACAAGCAATTAATCTTGAGAGTTCTGAACGTTATTTGCTGTGGAAAATACAAAATTTAGAGGTAAAATTGTGAGAAGTGCAGTGAAAAATGAAATTTGAAATTTATAGGAAGTGAATACAAAATAGCAGTTTGTATAGCAGCCTTAATACTTTAACTCATTTAATAGAACAGTGCACAATTTAGTTTTATTTAAAGATAGCTAGTATGCTTTTTTCCTAGGGCTAAAAGTTAATGTTTTTAAAAGGATTCAAGCTACTTTTCACATCTGGGAGCAGAGTAGTAATAAGAAAGCAAAGTGTGATTTCTGTTAGGGGAACCCAGGCTGAAGCATCCACTTTATATGAATAACCTTAATTTATGTTAGGTATTGCCTGCAGGTGCAGCTGTTGACTTGGAACAGTTATTCTAATCCAGATCGTTAAACCTCATTTATTTGAAGATGTACATAGTTTTGTGTATTTGTTTTAATTTAATAGGGGGAGGGGGTATTCTGAAAATGTATATTATTTTTTGTTTGAGGTTTTCATTAAAACAAAAAGGCTGGAAAAACATGGAATAGGTTCAAATGCATATGAGAAGAAACAACTGTATAAAATATCACCCTGCCAAAAATAGTGTGTGCATGTAACACAAAAGTTTAAAATACACATTCAAAAAACTGTCATGTATAATAGGTGTCAACTATATATTTTTATCATAATGGCTGCACTATCAACATTATTTTGTAGTATAAATGGCATTACAACTATAACAAAGGACAGAGTAATAAATTATATTAAGAAATGCATAGTGCAAATAGCAATGCTGTAGGAGACACATTTGGAAATAAATGAGTATATGAATTTGACAAAGAAAGGATTTTATGATGGATATTCAGCAGAATATCTGGGACAAAGGAAAATGGTAGTAATTATACTAACTGCTAGAGAGGCTCCAATAGTGATAGAAGAGGAAAAAGACAATAATGGTATATGTGTGGTAGTAGGGGGCTGTTGAAAAGGAAGGAAGATTATGCTAGCATTTATTCATGTTCCACCAAAAACTGCTGTTATGGAGCTTAAAAATATTTTGGGTGAAATAATCAGCTTTCATCAGGGAGTATTACTTACAGGTGGGAATGGAAATTGATTTGCAATAATGAGGATATGTCAGGGGGACCTAGAAGGGAAAATATAAAAAAGAGAGTAGATTTCCAAAGAAATTTATGAAAATATTTGGAACAGAAGCTGCGAATTCAATAGTAGGGACTAAGAAAGAATTTACATATTATTCCCTAAGAGACAATAAATAGGTTAGACTAGATAGAAATGTTATTACACTGGAACTGCGCTGATTGTACTTCCCTCATGCTAGTGGGGTAGAATACTTAGTAATCCTCCCAGTACAGTTAATCCGAGTGTATGCACTGCTCGCAGCAATTGCCCTAACCACATAGGAATACTCATACAGAGTACCTAACCTGCTGTTGAATCATTTATTTAGAACCTCTGTTCGAATACACCTGCAATGCAATTTTGTCCTAGTTTGCTCAGCTTTTGTCTGCTAATTGTTTGACTGCTATTCAAAGTTCCATTGCACTTTTGTGTTTGTTTTATTTGCATTTTACCTACCTATTCCTAGCTTAGTTATGTTTTGTTTTATACTTGATAAGGTTAACCTAACTTAACTGGACTGCATTGTTCTTTCCAGCATTAACTGTGTATGCTATGACTGTCTGTTTCTCAGCCCTAAACTCCTGTACTGCCTGCCTCATTACAATTTTTTCTTTTCTCCCTTGCATGTTCCAGCTTGTGTTCCTGCCTACCCTCCTTCTCCTCCTGAATGCACCCTAACAGAGGCTCATGTTGAGAACCCACAAACCAAGGACATTTAAATCAACCTAGAATCCCATCTGCTCCCTTCAGGACATTTACAGAGAAAGTATGCTTATTGCTTATCTTTCCAGGACATTTCTTTAGAGAAAGTACCCATATTGCTTAAATATATATTGTAGTTCATAAAAGTAGCACATACTTTAGTATGTTGCAGTGCGCTCCCTTGCCAGGCCTGCCAGCAGCCAACTCTTTCCCCTTCCTTATCAATTTAAATTATCCCTACTCTCCCTCCCACACCTTATCAATTTAAATTATCCCTACTCTCCCTCCCACACTTTACTTTTACCCATTGTTGAGCCTGATAATCCCCCCTCCAGCCCCTTACTGGATATTCCCCATAGGTGTCCCTGTTCACTCATCTTAGCTGCCCAATAGGTGGCACCCCCTTTACCTTTCTTGCTGTCTCTACTACATCTCCCCTCTTGGTATCTTAGTACACTTTCTTTCAGTGTTTTCTTTGATATCTCGCCCACTGTTCTCTCTCCCCATATTCTCCCAGGACTACCTATCCTCTTCCTCCACTCCACTTATTTCCCCATTCTCCTCCAAGCTCCTCGCCTCAGACCCTCCCATACTATTCTTTCAGCACACATCTCCTCCCAACTCCATTTCACTGTCAAGTCTTTGATATAAAACATATCTTTGCAATCTTACCTTCTAGCTCTCCTACTCTACTGATTGTTTTTTTCCTCTCTTTTTTTCTCCTTCCTTTGGCTCTTCCTGCTCCGTTCGCCCTGCGGGCTCACTCCGCTCCCCTACCCTACCCCCAAATCTCACCCACCCCCAGCACCTCTACCTTTATACCTCTCAATCCCCCTCCCATGTATACTAATTAACCAGAGTCCTACACTCGTTACCCCTCCTACTCTTACTCCTCCCACCCCACTTTACCTCACTCCACCACTTAACCTATCATAGTTCTTCTACTTGACCCCTCCCACTCTTTCTCTTCCCCCTCCATTATAGTTTCCCTTCTCATCACAGATTTTTCCCTTTCTCTCCCCTGCAAATACTTTCAACCCTATCCTCTTCCTAAGACCCCATCCTTTTATTTATTTTTTTGTGC
This sequence comes from Protopterus annectens, assembly GCF_019279795.1. Classification (NCBI taxonomy): domain Eukaryota; kingdom Metazoa; phylum Chordata; order Ceratodontiformes; family Protopteridae; genus Protopterus; species Protopterus annectens. The sequence continues at coordinate 1,072,214,481 of NC_056729.1, read as the reverse complement.
TGGCTACTCAACTCCACTACATCAATCTCTTCCACCTCTGCTTGCCAAACATGCCTCCCAAATTCCTTCATAATATCTATGTCCCATCATTACTACTTGTACTTCTCATTCCCCTATATTTTGCTACTTCCTACTCTCACAAAATATCCTTTTCCCTACCTCCTACACAAACCAACCCTTGTACTCATTCACAACCTTCTCTATCTACCCACTACAACAACATATCTTCCACTCTTATTCCTCCCAAAACACTGTACCTTTTCCATCCCAAAAGCCTCACCACACCAAAAACTCTCACTCTGAAAATCCTCCCTCCCCATAACAGCCTCCTACTTCTAAAACACAAAAGACAAAAAGTAACTACCAATAATGACCTTGTCTTATGTGGTGATATTCATCTGAACCCTGGCCCCTGCCTCACCACTAACAACTTCTCCCCAATCCCTTTTTCTCCCTCTGGAATACAACATAGTCCCCCTCCCACTTCTTCTACCACTTCCTCTCCTAACCCCCTTAAGCTCTTCTCTATCAATGCTCAGAGCCTAAATAACAAAATTCACCATCTTCATGCTTGGATTTGCCACAACCAACCAGACATCTTAGCCATTTCTGAAACCTGGCTAAAACCCCACATCACCGACTCTGAAATCTTACCTCCTGGTTTCCAAATCCACAGAACTGACCGACCAAATAAAAAAGGTGGAGGCTCTGCAATAATTTTCTCTAACCTTCTCTCCTGATCCCTCTACAAATTCCAACTCCTGAGTTCAAAACGCTGAACTTACAGCCAGTCTCCTTCGACTAAATAAACATAAGAACATCTGCATTATCTCCCTTTATATATCCCCAGGTGACAACATAACAACCCTTGAAAATATTCTTTACTGGGCCTCAACTGAAATCAAATTTGAAACCTACATTCTAGGCGATGTTAACATTGATTGGAATAAAATCAACTCTCCTTCCCCCTCCCAATTCATCAACCTCTTTAACTTCACCCAAGTAATACACTCAACCACCCGGCCTAACAAAACAAATCCCCCAGGATCTACCATTGACTGGATCCTAGTCTCTCATCCAAACAAAATAACTCTTTCAGGCACTATCCCTGACACCTTCAGTGACCATCTCCCTACTTTCATACACCGCTCCACTAACTCTACCCAATATCTACACCACTACATCCACACTCGTAATCTCAGCAACTTCAACCCAACTATCTTCTCAAACATTCTTAAACATACCAACTGGCAGACCCTAAATACACTTCCCCTAGACAAAGCTGTAGAACAGTTTAACTCTATCTTCCTAAATACTCTGAACTCCTAGCTCCTCCAAGAAACAAACGAGTCAAAGCTAACTCTGCCCCTGGCTATCCAAAGAAACAAAACAAGTCATGCATCAAAGGGACAAATCTTGGAAGCTATACCAGAAAAATAAAATCCCTTCTTCCCTGCTTCAATACACCCAACTCCGCAACCTAGCTAAAAAACTAATCACCCTGGACAAAAAGAACTACTACTACAAACTACAGTCCAACCATAATAAGAACCCCAAACAGTTCTGGAAATCAGTAAATTCCCTTCTCCACCCAGGATCCAGAAATAACCCTTGCCCAGACCCAAGTAAAACTGACTCAGATCTAAGCTCTCTCTTCAACAAATTCTTTACGGAATCTATAGCTAATCTTACCAAATCCTTCCCTAACAATAATACATCCAACTCTCTTTCCTCTACTCCCAACAACCCCTCTAACTGTCCTCCCAGTTTCCAGCTGAAACCTGTTTCAACTATATTCATAAAAAACCTCTTATCTAAACTAAAGCCATGCACTAATGCCCCTGATAACATCCCCTCCTCTTTCCTTAAATGTGCTGCCGAAGGTATTGCTCTCCCTATCAGCATCTTAATTAACAGATCTATAAAAGAGTCATATGTCCCTAGGCTTTGGAGATCAGCCTACATTCTCCCACTTCATAAAGGAGGCAAAAACACAAATATCTCCAACTTTCGCCCAATTGCCCTACTCTCACCTTTATCAAAAATCCTAGAGAAATGCGTCCACCACCAACTCATGCCTTTCTTAATCCATAACCGCCTTCTAACACCCACCCAACATGGTTTCCGCCCTGGACACAGCACCATTACTGCCTTACTATCCTTCTTAGAAACAGTCAACCAAGCCAGGGATTCTGGGTTACTAGTTTCCACTGTACTGCTAGATCTGTCTAAAGCCTTCGACACCATCTCTCACAAACACCTTCTCTTTCATCTATCAAACCTTCATCTCTCCCCTGATACTCTATCCTGGTTCTCTAGCTACTTATCAGACAGATCCCAAGCTGTCAAATGGAACAACTCTATCTCCTCCTTCTTACCTACACCCACTGGTGTTCCCCAGGGGTTCATCCTTGGACCCATGCTTTTCAACATCTTCATAAATAACCTTCACTCTGCCATCCCAGACACAACAGTCATCCAATATGCAGATGATTCTACCTTAGTCTGCGCCGCCTCCAACATTCCCGAACTACTGACAAAAACCCAAATAGCTTTTTCCACTACTGAGAACTGGATGCACCAAAATCATCTCTCTCTAAACTCCAATAAATCTAAAATTCTTCTCTTCGCTCCCTCCAGGGCTTGCACATTTGATAAAACAGCATTCAAAATCATAAGCCAAACCAAGTCAACCATAGAGGTGGTCCCATCTGCAAAACTCCTTGGCATCACTATAGACGAGCACCTCAAATTTGATAGCCACATACAGCAAAACATAAAGAAAACCCACCAAAAGCTAGGTATGCTCTATAAGAACAACTGCTTTCTCTCCAACTCCGCTAGGCATTCCTTAGCAATTACCTATCTTCTACCATCTCTACTATATGGAGCCCCTCTCCTTACTAACCTGTCTTCTTCCATCTCCACTAAACTCGAAATCTGCTATAATAAAATCTCTAAATTTGCTACCAAATCTAAAACCTCTTCTCACCATTGTCTTTCCCTACAAACTCTGAACTGGCTAGAACTCACTAACTACCTAGACTACCTCCAACTAACCACTGCTCACAAATTAATATTCTACCCTGAAAAATGCCCAGCCCTAGCAAACATCCTTCCGCCATACACCCCAAAGAGATCTCTAAGATCTGAACACCAAAATTTAATCACCATCCACAAACCCAATCGCCCTGCTGGCCAACTCCTTCTTTCCTACTCTCTTGGCAGGAAATGGAACTCTCTCCCTTCTTCTCTTAGAACAACATCTAACACTGAAGCCTTCAAAATCCAACTTTTCTCTTACTTATCCTCTAAACATAAGTGCACCTGCTTACATCCTACATAAATCTAAATAAATTCCCCTTGAACCCTCTACATCCTTTCTCTTTACTCTATCCTAATACTATCTTCTTTTCTTCTCTTTTCTCTCTCGATCACTGCTTGATCAAACTATATTCTACTCTCAGTTTATGTACTTTCTCTCTCTCTACTCCTCATATGTAAATATTGTAAATAGCATGTAACCTTAGACCTTCTTCTCATACAGTCAAACCTGCTACTTGAAGGAAACTACTAAATCTATTGTATCTACCTTCCTGAATGATGTTTTTTGAAGTATACTGCGTGTATTTGCTTTTTTACTAACTTTACTAACCTTAGACCTTCTTCTCATACAGTCAAACCTGCTACTTGAAGGAAACTACTAAATCTATTGTATCTACCTTCCTGAATGATGTTTTTTGAAGTATACTGCGTGTATTTGCTTTTTTACTAACTGTATTCAATGTAATGTTATTCCAAATGTATATATTTTATTACTATCTTTTACACTATGTAACTTAGATTGTATTTGCTTTGCTTTTGGAGCTTTTCTCCCCGGGCCTCCACTGAAAATGGGTACGTTCTGGCCCAGTGGACTTCCCCGGTAATCAAACTGGAAATAAATAAATAAATAAATAAATAATAATGTGCATTTAAATGAAAGCTTTGACACTCACATCTAATAACTATTTCAGATCATGCACCAATAAAAACTAAGATAAACATGCAGGGTAATGAAGTAAAAGTGAAAGACAGGAGCTTTCCCACCTACTTGTTAAAAAGAGAGGAATTAAAGTAATAGATAGTGGAAATTATTTGAGAGTTATTAGGAATGATAGAAAAGTCTTCAGAAGTTGTAGCTAGTGAGTAGGATAAAATGAAAATGGAGTTTACAAATAGAGCAGAAATAGAAGAAAGAGATATGGTTAAGAAGTCATAGGAATTTTTTAGAGAGGCTAACAAAGGTTAAAGTATTGCAGAGGTGCAACTGCAGAGTACTAAAGAGAAAATAAGGGATTATTTGTATAATACGCATGAGTTTAGAAAGATTGCTGTTAAGCGGCTATTTTTATAAAAACCTTTAGCACAACAACTTAAGCAAAAAAAATAGAAAGGGTTGTTGTCAAGCTTATGGAGCCTATAACAATAAATAAATAAATGACTAGAGATCCTGTAGAGATATTAGATATATTTCAGTAATTTTATGAAAATTTGAATAAAACAGAGAAATGTGGAAGTCTATAAAGAACACAAATGGGATTATTTATGGAAGACTTAATTATGCCAAGGTTAGAGATAGATGAGGCTCAAAAACTAGCAGTTAGGACAGGAGGAGATGCAATAAAAACAATTACACCTCCAGACTGGTTTGCCAGCATGACACATTGGAATTACTCCAGGTGCAACTGAGAGTTGGCAAGCCACCCATCCAAGTTACAGCCAGCTATAGACCCCCCCCCCCATGACTCAGGACACCCACTCCTCCTACCTGGACCTACTTGACTCCATCAAGGTACCCCTTAACACACTGATCCTTGGTAACTTCACCTACCCCACCATAGACTGGGTGAACTATTCCTGCACTAATGTACTCACCCAACGATTCCTTGACTTCATCAACTCTAACGCAAGAGACCAGCTCGTCTCATCCCCCACAAGGGGAGGTAACATTCCGGACTTAGTTCTCACCAACATGGGTGACCGCTGCACCAGTCCTAAGTCTTCCCTGGTGAGATCATATCATCAGTCTGTCTCATTCAAAGTTTCTATCCCATCCAACCACCCCCCAGCCATAACCAGGCTAAAAAACTTTTCAAAAGCTGACTGCAACCTCCTATGGGAAGGTAACAGTAGCTTCACACCACTGCCCCCCTCAGAGGATGCAGGCAATTATGCTGAACAGTATGCCAATTCAGTATACAAGCACCTGTACAACTGCATGGACTCAGCCATACCCAACAGAACTAAAACCTGCTCCTCAAGGAAACATAAACCTGTCTGGGGAACATCCTCTATCAACAGGCTTTACAAAAAAAGGAAGAAACTGTTGTGAAAAGAGTAAAAAGGAACAAATTCCAATTTGAAAACCCCCCTCTTCAACCTCAACAAGCAAATTAGATCACTAGTGAAAACCTCCAAAGCAAATTATGAATTCAAGCTAGCCTCCAAAACAAAGAGAAACCACAAAGCCTTCTTCAGTTATGTCCGGAACTTCCATGGCAAAGCCCAAGTTTGTTCCAAATTAGTACTTAATGATGCCACTTACACTTATCCTGTTGACTTAGCCAACTGCTAGTAGATAGGTTCAGTGCAAGCTTCACCCCCTATCCCCCAAAGGCCCATTTGACATCCCCGATACTTCTCCCACACCTCACATCTATGTAGATTAAGTGTTAAAGGTTCTATCCAAGACAAAGAACACAGCTTCCATGGGACCTGATATTATCCCAGGCTATATTCTGCATCTCCAGCAAGAACTAGTTTCATTATTGAGCACCCTATTTAACCACAGCCTGCATACAGGCTTCATTCCAGCAGAGTGGAGAACTGCCATTTTCATTCCCTTGCACAAAGGTGATGCCACTACTGACCCTGGAAACTATCACCCCATTAGCTTGACATGTCTGATCTGTAAAGCCATGGAGCGTATTATTATGGCTCTCATAAACAAGAACATAGGCAATATCCAAGCACTTGACCTCACCCATTTCAGATTCATCAAGGGCAGATCTTGCCTGTTGAACCTGGTTGACTTCTTTGAGACTCTCACCAAGGCCCTGGTGAGGGAAAGTCAGCACATACACCTTACCTTTACTTGGCCAAGGCCTTTGACACAATCACCCACTCAGGCATCATTGAAAAGCTAATGCATCTTGCCATAAATCCCTATCTCATCAGGTGGGTGGCCAACTGGATTACCAATAGGACCCACAAGGTCAAAATAGGTGCCTCCACCTCCTACACCAGACCTGTATCTAATGGTGTTCCCCAGAGATCTGTCCTGGGACTCATACTGTTTGGCATCTACTTCTCAGAGGTCCAGGCAAAGACAAAAGGCCTGTGGCTGGCTGAGTTTGCGGATGACTGCAAGTTGGGTGCTGTCATTGGCTCCCCAAATTATGTTAACATACTGCAAGAGGGTCTCATAGCAAAAAATGACTGATGCCAAAGTCATGACCTTAAGTTAAATGCAAAAAAATGTGTTATTATACCATTCAGCTAAAACATGGCACCCACTGATTGCCACATCGACAGCAACCCCCTAAGCGCACAACCTGTGGTGAGATAACAGGGTACTCAGGATGACAACAATCTCATTTTCAACCATCATGTAGCAGCAGTTGTCAGAAAAGCCTTTTACTGGGTTCATCTCATAAGTAAAGGGATTGCATCCAGAAAAAAGCAGGTTATTATCTCTATCTGCTCCTCCCTCATTAGGCCAATGATGTACCTCTCCAAACACCTGCACCAACCGGAAGGCTGCAGAGATACCTCACATAGAGAATCAATGGCCTCCAGCACCTGTCCTATGCAGAGAGGTTCAAATCAATATCACTCTACTCGGTATTATACAGATTGCTCAGAGGTGATCTCTATCTCGCCTACAAGGCAATATTGGACCCTGTCCTACTAGAGATGCTGCATATCCGTAAGACTAACTGCTCGCGCATTACCTGCTAGAAAGGCTTAAATCTAATATGCAACATCAACAAAACCTGCTGGAGAAACAGGTTTGTCTGCTAGAGGCTGCCCCATCTCTGGAATAGACTTCCCATATATGTCAAACAGAGTACCTCACTGACTCTCTTCAAGCACAACTTTGATGAGTGGATGGGAAACCACAAATTTGTCCCAGGGGTTCCACCTGTGTTCCTCACTGACAGAGGTGACAGGTGCTGAATGAGGTTTCTTTTTGGGGGATAAACTCTTGGCTAGACTTGTAAGGGCCCTAGGGATATTAGCCTAGTAACCTCCTATGATCCTATGAAGTATTTTCAATCTTTAGGAATGTTTGCAGGAGCAGATGGTATTCCTGTGGAAGTTTGGATGTTGGGAGGGAAGAAAGTGATAAAGCTCTGGAAAGTTTTGTTTAACAGTATTTTAAAAGAAGGGTAATTACCAATATCTTGGAAAAAGCTGTGGTGGTTGTATTACCTAAAAATGGTAAAGACTCCCCAGACCCAATTCAGTTTTATACCATGATTGTAAAGTGCTTATGTTTATACTAGCTAAAAGAATGTCAAAGCTGTTGCCAAAATTGATAGATATCAGCATGGATATGTGGAGGGTAGTCAAACATTTGACAACATTAATAGAACAATGATGATCCAGAGGGAAGAAGAATGTAAGAAAATATTGTTGTTAGTGAGTTTTGGTAAAGAGAAAGCATTTCACAGAGTAAGCTGGAATTAGGGCAATGGAAGCATTTGCATTCCCTGATAAAATAACAAGGTTAATTAGGAGGATATATGAAGGACTGAAGGTAAGAACTGAAATGAGATGGTTCCTCTCTGGTAAGTTGAGTTTGAATAGGGGGAGCAGACAGTGGTGTCCTCTTTCCCCTTTATTATTTGCTTTACATTTAGGTTCTTAGGTAAAGTAAATAAGGTACTCAGAAATGCAAGGATATAATTGGTATGCTAATCAAGCAAGACTGGCTTTATTTTCAGATGATATCATTTTGTTCTTGATAAATCCAGAAAAGGAAATTTCAGTGTTCTAAAACATTTTTAGACAGTTTCAAGTCTTTTTGGGATATAAAATTAATGAAGATAGAACAAATTATGTACTCACAAATTGGTTCAGCAATACCCATATTTACGGTAACACAATAAGAGGAAGTATTTAATAGCATGGATTAAAACGACTTCTCTTATGGCAGCTAAAGATATGTGGGAAGAGCCTAAACAAAAGATAGTATAAAAAATGAGAAACTGGAAGTTCTTGTTTATGGATGTGGATAGTAAAATACAAGCAGTGAAAATATTTTTGGTCCCTTTAGTTTTATATATGGGCCAGGCACATTTTAAGAGCAAACATCGTGGACAATAATTAATAAAGAGTTGAAGGACTTTGTTGTGACTGGGGAAGAGGGCAATAGTTAAGTGGCATAAATGGAGCCTTCCAATAGAACAAGGTGGTTTTGGATTACCTGATTTGAAGGGATAATTTAGAGCTACACAGCTAAGGCTTGTATACTTAATACAAACAGAAGGCTGTAATTCAAAATGGAAAGGGATGAAGATGAAGTAGGGGGAAGTTCAAAAAATAAAATGAGAGAGAGAGAGAGAGAGTTGGATTTTGGATGCAGCTCCTTAAGGATAATAATAATAACCCTACAGAATATTTTATTCATAACGTTTGCCTCCCCCATAGTGTCTTTTTTAGACAATGTCAAAACAACAAATTTTCCAATATAACAAAATCTAATCAAGACAAACTCAGAGTCATGCTGCTTAATGGCAGGAGTTTAAACATTGAACTGCACTCCCTGGAAGCACTCCTTACCTTAGAGCATACTGACATCTGTTCAGTTACCGAGACATGGTTCAAGGCCACGGAAGCCACCCCTGCCATGCAAGGCTACAATGCCTGACACATGTTTGGACTTCAAAATTTGTATGAAGGAACCAAAGTTGTTGATGTATCCATTTTCATTAAAACCAAATACACTTCAAGGCTGGTCAAACAGCATGACTTTCTCAAACTACTCCATGTCCTATTATTTTATTTATTTAGCATTTGTTTACTGGGAAATTCAGACTGGGACATAGCCGAGTTTCAGCAGAGGCCTGGGGAGAAATGCTCCAGATCCATGTCTTTGGAATGTGGGAAGAAACCAGATCACCTGGAGAAAACCCATGTGAACACAGGGAGGACATGCAGACTCCACACAGAAGGCACCTCAGCTGAGAATCAAACCGTTGAACCTCTTGCTGTGAGGTGACAACACTAACAACTGCACCACTTTGCCATCCTATTGGGAAAGTACCATACCACATCATTGCTAGCTGTTGATCTCTCACTATGAACCAGGATAAGCACCCTGCCTACCTTGATTTACTGGAATCACTCACCATACAGCCCAACACCTTAGACATGGGAGATTTCAGTTATTCTTCCATAGACTGGGGGACATACACAAGCAAAAATATGCTTTCCCAGAGGTTCCTGGACTTTGTTAAAATAAATGTTCTGGAGCAGATAGTCTACACCTCCACTAGAGGCTCTAATGTTATGGACATAGGACTCACCAACATGGGGGGGGGGGGGGTCAGTGTACTTCCCCATGTGTGATGCAGTCCCTGGTTAGGTCAGGCCACAAATCAGTCTTGTTTTACATAACCACTGGAACTGACACCATCATAGGAACAAAAATTATAAAAACCTTTACCAAAGTTAACTACAGCCTACTAAGTGATGTTATAAAAAGCTTCATACCACTTGCAATCACATACATCAATGATCAATATGTAAAAGTGTACGTAAATGCCCTGTACAAACACTTAAGCATCTGCATAAACTCTGCTGTACCTGACCAGATTAAAACCAGGTCTTCCTGTAAAGAAAAGCCACTGTGGTGGACTTTAAGTATAAATAGATTATACAACAAGAGGAAGAAACTGTTGTCCAAAAGCAAGAGGGATATCACTCTGCAGAGGAAGAGTTCCCTCCTAAGCCTAAACAAGAAAATCAGAAATTTTGTGAAGTCTTCTAAAGCAAATTATGAAAATAAAATCACATTCCTAGCCAAGGATAATCATAAGGCATTCTCTAACTACATCCAAAGTCTAAAAGGGAATGCCTAGCTATGTGTTGAACTAGTTGTAGATGGGATCACTCATACTACACTGGAAGATATCACCAACCTGTTAGCTGACAGATTTATTGCAAACTTTACCTTCCTATCCCCACTTACCATATCCTAAAGGACACCTGACACCAGCCCTCTGCCTAGTATCTCTAGAGAAGAGGTCATCTCGGCACTCACTAAGGCCAAAAATGGTACCAGATAATATTGCAGGTTGTTTACTAAACAACCTAAAACAAGACTTAGCAGACCAACTTGGCATTCTCTTTAATCATAGCTTGAAAATTGGCTATGTTCCTGCAGAATGGAGAATAGCAACAGTAATTTCCCCTGCACAAAGGGAGACCATCAACTGACTCTGGGAACTACAGCCTCATAAGTCTAACCAACTTCATCTGCAAGGCCATGGAAATAATTATCATGGACCTTATCAGCAAGGACATAGTTGACCTCCAAATGCTGGACCCAACCCATTTTGGCTTCTTTAAGGATAGAGCATGCTTATTAAACCTGGTGGACTTCTTTGAGAATGTCACCAAAGCCATGGATGAAGGTAAGACAGTGCACACAGCCTATTTCAACCTTGCCAAAGCTTTTGAAATAATTCCCCACTCTGGCATTATTGAGAAACTCTCCCAGATGGAGATTAACCCTTACACTACTAGATGGGTATGTAATTGTCTCACATACAGAACACACTCTTCCAAATTGGTGACTCCACCTCCACCAGTAGACGCATCACCAGTGGAGTACGACAGGTGTCTGTGGTGGGCCCCTTACTATTTGGCAGCTATTTCTCAGAAGTCCAGGCCAAAGCAGATGGCCTTTGGCTCACCATATTCGCTGATGATTGCAAACTGAGAGCAACGATTGAGTCCCCTAATGATGTCAACATATTACAAGAAGGGTTAACGCAAACAAATGATAGGTGCCAGAGCCACGGTCTAAAACTAAATGCAAAAAAAATGCATTATTATTCCCTTTGGCAAAATGGACTTCCCTACAAATTACAATATTGACAACACCCCCTTGAGTTCCAACCCAGTAAAACAAGACTCGAGAACATAGGTTTATAGCAATCTGAACTTTGACCACCAAGTGTCCACAGTGGTAAGGAAAGCCTTCTACATACCACACCTCATAAGCAAGGGCATAGCATCCAGGTCAAGTCATGTTATAACTCCACTGTACCTGACCTTCATAAGACCACTAATAGAGTAAAATGCACCCTTTTGCATGTACCTCACCAGACACATGTGACAGCTGCAGAGACCTCAGAGGTTTCTCACTAAGAAAATACAGGGACTCCAAACTGTGACCTAGTCACTTTACTTTGTATCTTGTAGGCTGCTGAGAGGTGACTTGTGCCTGGCCTACAGGGAAATCTCCAACCCTGCACTAATGGAAATGCTGCACATCTGCAAGTCAAATGGCACAAGATTCACTTGGTCTAGGGATCTCAACATAGCTTGTGATGTTAACAGAACATGCTGGAGAGACAGATATGTCTCCCAGAGATTGCTGCTTCTCTGGAATAGACATCCTATTAATGTAAAACAGAGCTCCCCACTGACTCTATTCAAATACAACCTAGATAACTGGATGGGAGACAGCAAATTCACTGATGTGGTGGCACCCATTTCCCTCATAGACAGGGGCAGCCGGTGTTGACCACAGACTTTCTCTGATCATAAATCTGTTCTGTGAACTACCCAAAACAACAAATGGGAATACTTGCAATTAACTTTGCTGGGCTTATAAAGGCTCTAGGGCTGCTAGCCTAGTAACCTCCTATGAACCTATGTACCTATAAGAAAGTATTCTAAGAACTAAGCCAACATGAGAATAGAGAAGAGAGGTTTTGCCAATAGGAATGATTGGAAGTAGAGATACAGAAAATAGGCAAGAGGGGACTGGAATTTTCTAGAGAAAACTGGCAAAGGAACTAAGGCTTTGGGAGCAGATAATTACAGCTGGAAAAGTAATAGAGTGGGATGAGGCCAAGATGTTTAGACTGAAGACTATAGACTACCTTCCCTACTAGGGATTGATATCAGTCTATAGGAAAGGAGAAAAGGATAACGGAATCTTAAATATGTATTTATTTATTTATTTATTTAATTATTTGACATTTGTTAACCAGGTTAGTCTTACTGGGCAATATGCCCTTTTTCAGCAGAGATCCGAGGAGAAGAGCTCCATTACAGAATTTAGCAATGCAGTGATTAATGCAAAATTAAAAGGAAAGGTGTGATTAATCATTATATAAAGCTACTAAAAAATACATAATACAAAGAAAAGACGTATAAGTAAATCATAGGAACATTTTACACTAACTATGAATGTCAAGTATTTAAAACAATTTATGTCATAAGAGAATTAGTAAGACAGTGCTTGCATTATAATGCAATAAGAGGACTCAGAAACAGTAGCTGAGAGAGAAAATTGATTGGAGGGAAGTTAGTGACGAAGGAAGATTTATTGGAGGGAAGTTAGTGGTGAAGGAAGTAAAATCAGAAATTTGGGTTACTTTGGCAGTTGAGGTAAAAAGGAGATGGGGCCTTAGCAGTTCAGAGAGAGAGAAGGGGGAAAATGTTCAGGTGGAGTCATTGCAGGAGCAGATCCAAGAGGTACTCAGGAATTCCTTTAATGCTATTTTAAAACTGTGGGTATTGTCAAGTGTGCATATATGAAGAGGAAGTTTGTTCCAGGCCAAGGTGGCAGAGTGGTTGTAAAGTATCTTACCAATGAATTTGTTAGGTTTGGAGGTACACAATAGGAGTTGATCAGAGCTATGTAGGTTGTGCTTAGGGTGTCAGAAGGCACAGTGGTGCAGCAGTAGCATTGTCACTTCACAGTAAGAGGTTTTCCGGTTTGATTCTCGGCTGGAGTACCTTCTGTGCGGAGTCTGCATGTCCTTCCTACATTCATGTGGGTTTCTTCTGGGTGCTCCAGTTTCCTACCACATTTCAAGGACATGCGTTGGGACCATTTCTCCCCTGGCCTCCGCTGAAAAATGGCTTTGCTCCAAGTCAGATTTTGCCAGTAAACAAATGTTAAATAAATAAGTAAATAAATAAATAAATAAATAAATACAATAAAATAAAAATATAGTATGTAGTCAGAGATGGATTAGCAAGGGGATGGTGAAGGATAGAGTGTGTCAGGTGGACCTGTGGCAGGAGGACTTGGTGTTGGAGTTCAAGCCACTGAAGTTTTTTAGGGAAAGGCAGTGGTGCGTTCAATAAGGGAGATTACTGACGAATCAAGCTATTTTATTATAGGTGCGTTCAAGCTTGGTAGTCAGGTTCTTTTGGAGTTGGGTGAATAATGGGGCAGTGTAGAGAAGGGTGGGAAGTAGATAAGCTTGAGCTAAGGACAGTTTAGGTTCTGGAGTTAGGAATTCTTTGTTCCTGTACAGCAGTTCATGTTTTTGGTGATTTTTTTAAAAACAGTTATTAATGTGGATGTCAAATTTAAGTTCATCATCTACATAAACTCCGAAGAGTTTGCTATGTGATTCAACTTTGATAGGAGTGTTATTTAGAGAGGAGATGGAGAAGGAGGATTTGAGATGTTGGAGAGATTTAGGCAGGAAGAGTAGAAGTTTAGTTTTGTTAGGGTTAAGCAGTAATTGATTAGTAGAGAGCCATTTTTCAACTGAATGCAGAGATTCTTGAGTAAAGGTGAGTAGGTGAGGAAGATTGAGATGATAGTTATGTCATCAGCATATCGAATCATATGGAGTGAGGGCAGGAAAGGTAGAGGTTGTTAATAAAGATGTTGAATAAGAGGGGCCCAAGGATGAAGCCTTGTGGAACTCCAGTTTGAACAGAGAGGAAAGGGGAGGTAGAAGAGAGCCATTTAACAGATTGTACCCAATCAGATAGATAACTAGAGAATCAGCTGAGAGAGGAGTTACATAGGTTAAGGTAGGCTAGTTTGGGCAGAAGAAGCTTATGGGATACAGTATCAAAGACTTTAGAGAGGTAGAGGATCAGGCAGGAGACTAACTTGTTATTATCAAGAGATGAAATTGCCTGAGTAGAAGATATAAGAGCAGTAGTAAAGTGGTGTTATGATGAGATCTGAATCCATGTTGTGTGGGGGTGAGGAAGTTCTCTTGGGTGAGATAAGAAATGAGCTGTTTGTTTATACACTTTTAGAGAATTTTAGAAAGGAAGGAAAGAATTGCAACAGGCCTAAACTTTGAAGGGCCAGTGGAGTTTCCTCCTTTGTGTAGGGGCAAAATGTAGAATATTTTCCAGACAGCAGGGACAAAACTTTCCTTAATTGAATGACTGATGAGTATGGAAACTGGGTAGCCAATGGAGGAGGCTGCTAAGTTAAGACAGAAAGGTGGAAGGTTGTCAGCAGAGGAGGAACAGGGTTTAAGTTTATTGAGAAACAATTGGTTAGTTGAATTGGGTATTGGTTTAATGGAGAAAGGAGTGGAATGGGGAGGGGGGAGGGATGTCAGGGATAGAGTTAGCATTGGGTTTAAGTAAATTCTGTATGGAGTTAATGAAGAAGGAGTTCAGAAGAGTGGTAGTTTCGATAGAGGAAGTGTTAAGAAAAGGATTGCTGGACGTTTTACCAGGGTATATAATCTTGTTGATAGTGGATCAGAATTTTTGGGGGTTGGTATGAGGGTTTTTTTTGATGGCTGAGGTAAAAAGTTTTTTTGTCAAGGTAGATTTGTTTTTTAGCTAGGTTTCAAAGTTCCCTACAGAGCTAGAGATTTGAGGTAGTTTTATGCTTATGCCAAGATTTCCAGGCACTGTCCCTTTTCTGCATGAGGGAGAGACTGTCTTTGGTAATCTAGGGAGCATATTTAGAGTTAATCTTTATTTTTCTGATGGGGGCAATGGAGTTGAGAATGTTGAGAAATAAGCTGTTAAATTTTAGAATAGCTTCTTCAAGGGCGAGGTCGTAAAGGAAGGACAATTGATGGAAGAGAGAGTTTGAATATATTTGGGTCAAAGTTAGATAGGTTATGGCAGTCTCTATACATGTGAGATTTAATAGCTTGGGAGGAGTAGCGCTGAATAAAATTTGGGAGGTAATCACTAAGGGAGTCAGGTAGAGTAGTGGGATTATGATAGTGATTAGGGTGGGAGGTAAGAATCCAATCCAGAATAGAGCTGCAGTTAGATGTTGGGTTTATGCGAGTAGGAGAGGTTATAAGTTGTAAAAGAGTAAATAGGTTAATGTTAGAGGTTGGAGAGATAGAGCACAGAGTATTCCAGTCAATGTTTACATCTCCTAGAATGATAATTACATAAGAGATAGTTTGACACATCCAAGAAAGGAATAGTTTGAGGGTAGGGATGTTGTCACCGAGAGGTATATAAATGGAGGCAACTGCTATTTTCTTTTGTTTAAGTTACAGTTAACAATGAGTATTTTAGCTGAGTGAAAACTAGGAGGGTTAATGGAAAGTGGGTGAAAGGAGAGCTGTTCAGAGTATAGAAGAGCCACACCTCCACCTTTTTATAGGCCTATCTTGGTGGAAAATACTGTAACCAGAGAGTAAGATTTCGCTATTAGTTATGTGAGGCTTTAGACAAGTTTCAGAGATGGAGAGAACATTGGGGTATAAAGTGATAGACAGGGATGGAGTTCAGAGACTTTGTTTTGGATACTATGGATATTGAGAGCCATAATTTTAAGAATTTTAGTAGATTGGGTAGTAAGAAGTTGGGGGCTAGTTTGAGAAGAGGAAGAAGGTGCAGTGGAGGAGAGATGAGAGAGGTGAGTGTCAGGGCCTGGATTGGGATGAATATCACCTGAGTGAAGTAGATGAGGTAGAAGTAGAAGAGGAAATGGAGAGGAGAGAGTTGAGATAGTCAGATTTACGTTTGGATTTTGAGGGGAGATAATAATATGTGGAGTATTTAATTTTATAGAAGTAGGCATTGTGATGAGAAGAAAGAGAGGGTAATAAGGGGAAATGGGGAATGGCAAGGTTGCTGAGGAAGAGTAGGGCTGTGGTGGAGGTCAGATGGTGTATGACAGAGGGATGTGGAGATAGAGAGGAGGGTAAGTGTTCTAGTGAGAAGTAGATGTAGCATGTTAACAGGAGATTGGAATGGAAGGCAGGAGGATAGTAGGTGGCTAAAATACAGAAGGGTGGAAAAAATGGAATGTAAAGTGTAAAGTGGAGTAGAGTAGTGAAGAGTTTGTGAGTATGTGGAAGAGAGTTAGGCGGCATGGGAAGAGTATGAAGCTTTAAGGGAAGTACATTGAATACACAATTAGAGAGGAAGATAGATGGGGAAAGAAGGTGAATGAGTGGGAGAAGGAGACTGGAGGAAGTAACAGGGTGAGGCGGGAAATGGGGTAGTGACCAAAGAGGTAGAGTATAAATGTAATTGAAATAGGTGTGGGTGGTAATGGGGGTGGGGTAGGGGAGCGGAGTGAGCCCAAGCACAGCGAGGGAGAACAGAGTGGGGATACATCAGCCTGGGAAGAGCAAGAAGAATAAGAAAAACAATCAGTAGAAAGGAGGTGTACAGGTGAGTAGTAGGGGAGAGAGGAAAATAAGACAGATAGCAGTAGAAGTAAGCAGCTTGTGGACAGGCAGGAAGAAAGGAATAGGGTAGAATAACACAAATAGGAGAATGTGGTTTGGTCTGCAAGTGGGGTGAGCAGAAGAAAGAAATAAAAGCAAAAGGGGACTTTAAAAGAAAAAAGAAGAATGTTAGAGACAGGAGGGAGAGTTTAAGGAGCAGTTCTTATGGAGTTTTCGCAGCACGATTGCTACTGTGTGACACAGTACTGCTAAAATAAGGTATCAGATACTTTAAGATCTTAAGGTCAGTATTTTATTTCTTTTTAAAAAGCAGAAGGGAATTTTAGTGAGACCTCTGGCAGTCCATAAAACTGAATGTCTGAATTCTCCATAGGGGGGAATCACAGGGCACTGACCCGCAGGCAGCTGGAGAGGGTGTAAGCAGGAATCAAGCTTCAGTAAACCGGGTTTGCCTGAAAATGGAAAGATGAAGGGTCAGAGAGTGGTTGAGAAAGAGGATGAAAAATAGAGGGGTATTAGCACAGAAAAAGGCTTAATACAATAAAATAACAGGATGCAATGCTATACAGGCTTAAATGCAAAAGAGCAGGTATTTAACTCAGTGAAAAACAAACACTAGTAATGAAATTCACTGAACAAAATATGACTGTCATAATTAAGATGAAAACATATGTAAAGCTACCATCCAAATTCAATACAGTTCAAGATTCAGTTGCATCTTGAGAATTACACAGCACAGAATAAAAAGCTAATGGAACTCTGCAGTGTGGCAACTAAATACAAATAAGTAAATCAGAGTAATCTAATCTGATACCAGGATCATGGATTTAAGTGAAAGATCTGCTCTGGTAGAGTTTTTAGTTAAATCTAGAAAAGAAGTTGCTGTTAAAAGAGTGATAATTAGTAGGTCATATAAGATATTGCATGATAAGTGTTGAGAATCAATCAGAGAAGGTTAGGAAAGATTGGGAAGAAATATCTGAAAAGCAATTTACAAGAGGATAATGGGCAGAAATATCTATGACGCCCAAGTATGCAATAAAATCCAGAAGGTATAGCATATTTGCTTGGAAGTGTTTGCATTGGTATTTTATATCCTAAGCAAACTTCAAATATGTTTTTCTCCTGTATATAGCAAACGTGAAGAGGTGTGATGGGGAACAAAGATGTAACTGGGATCATACATACTGGGAGGGAAATGAGCTGGCAAATTTAAAAAAAATTCCCTACAGAGTACTCTGTCAGCAGTATTGGGTGTGCAAATATCTGTAACTAAGAAAATTATTCTTTTGAGCTGACACACAGAATCTGAATTGCTCAGACATAATAAGGTCTTAGTAAGTTTACTTCTGTTGGCTGCCAAAAAATAAATTACTAGAAAATTGAAATCAAAGTCTAAACCAACTGTATTTGAAGTACTGAATTTTATAAAAGGAATAAAGAACTGGAAGAGGGGTCTTTAGAAAAGGAAAGGATCAAATTACATAGAAATAAATGGAAATTGTGGGAACAGTACATGCAGAATAATATTCAGGAGGAGGAGGAGTGAGGCTTAAAGGAAGGCAGGAGGCAGCAATTTATGTAAGGCTAGACTGCTGATAGCTACAATGAATGTAGATTCATGTGATGCATAACATATGTATCTGGAAATATTAATATGGTTTGATTTTTTTCAAGAGGAGGAGTGAGGTTTAAGGGAAGTAGGAATGCAGCAATTTATGTAATGCTGGACTAATGATATTAGAAAGAAGGAAAAGATATGTGATGCATAACATCTGTAACTGGAAATGTAAATATGGTTTGGTTTATTTTCTGTTAATGTATGTTTATCTTATGTCTTGTCTGCCATTAGACCCCCCTCCCCTTTTTACCTGCCCTCAAGTCAAGCAGTTTTTTAAGGGGGGTTTACATATCTGTTCACCTAGGAAACAGGTGACTCCTGCTTGGGATCTTAACTTAGTGCTTGAGAGACTGACATTTTTTTTTCCATTTGAACTTGCTCAGCAGTCTAAAAAAAGTTCTAGACTTCTAGCAGCCTACTCATATGCTTGCATTCCAGAGCATTTTTAGAAAACTCAGTTTAAAAACATAAGGTGAGCAAATGTAAGCATTTTGTGAAAAACAAAAGCTTTTAAAACAGGACAAATAGCAATATTTTCAGTAAAAAAGTATTCCTTACAGTGGTAATAGTCACTGCATTCATAGTTTTTCACTAAATACTATATTATAATGCACAAAAACATAGAATTCTATTTTTGCTAAACTTTCACAAATTACCATATCTTGAAAACTGTACAACCTAGACATATATTATTAGATCACTTTTATAACCAGATATAAGCATTCACTTGACAGCAAGATAGCCCCCTTTGAGTGCATGTTTATTGTAATATTTACAGAAATATGAAAACAAAAACAAATAACACTAAGCATCTCTCAAGATGCACAGCCTAGAGTGCAAATATCAGACAGTTTTCAACAGCATCTAAGGTTTTACCTGAGGCCATGTGGTGGTGTGCATGTCATTTGTTTTTTGAAGTATTATATTCATATGGAAATAGTGCTTATTTTTGTAATTGCTAAAAAAACAACAAGCAATATCCCAGTTATATGTGATATAAATGCACATTGACAATGAATTTTCCTGCATTCCACCATGTCATTTCATGCCATACCCCTCAATAGCACCTAGAGCTCTCAGTTATGAAAATATGATCTTAAAAAATAATATATGAGTAATAAGTGTCAGAGTAGTTAATTTCTCTACTGCAAGGCATCCTAGATTAACACTCTTAGTGTCAGGTTTGTTAATGACTCCTTGCCCTTTCTAATACTACCTATTATGCCGCGGTGGTGCAGCGGTTAGCGTTGTCACCTCACAGCAAGAGGTTCTCCCATTCGATTCTTGGCTGGAGTGCCTGCTGTGTGGAGTCTCCATGTCCTCCCCATGGTCGAGTGATGTTTAAAGACATGCAGGTAGGTGCATGCGTGAATGTCGACATTTTCCTTAACCTTACCCACATTTTCTTTAAGGACAGGATTTCCTTGAGAATTAATCCTTCTTTATGCCTAATATGGTTTCAGTTTTTACCTTAAACCAGTTTATTAATCTCCGTGTATTTTATTAGACGCTAAAAACAAGAGAGAAACAATATTACATACTCTGTATGCCCTCAGGCAGCTCAGATACTGTTTGGACAGAACTAAGTCCTTTAGGAAACCTTATTATCATTTTGTCTGCTATTTAGGCAAGAAAAAAGGGCAAACAGTATCAAAGCAGACAGTTTCAAGATGGTTGACTTATGTTGTCTATATGCTGTGCTCACAATTTTAAGATATTTCCAGGTAGGGTTAGAGCCCATTCTATTAAGGCTTTGGTTTTTATCTGTGACTTTTTTGGAAAGGGGTAGATTCTAGAAGTATTCTAAAGGCAGCAACTTGGTCCTCTAAACATAAATTCACAACACTTTATAAACTGGATTTCTGTTCCAGGTCAGAGCAGCCTTTGCTATGACCATTCTTCAGAGACTCCTAAATTCTTGAATTTCTTCCTTCTGCTTATATGTTCCTAAGCTACAGTAATCTACCCAGTAATCTACCCAAATAACTTGAGCTACTGCAACAGTGAACTAAATGTTGAATATAGCATAGTTGTGTAAGTAAACTTACCATAATAGTATATGATCTAGTGGATCTATTTCAATTGATTGATGAACGACATTGTTGAAGGTCATATGGTTGAGACCACATGATCGACAATGCAGTCTGATCAACAGAAACAACACAAAAACTATGCAAGTTCCCCTGCACCCCCACACCCCTCCTGGTAATCCGAGATCGCACTACAGTGGGGAAAAGGGTACATTCCCCAACCCCCATTGTACCAAGATCTCAGTCAAAACAGTCAAAGAACTGGATTGTTGATCATGTGGTCTCAACCATGTGGGATTCAACAATGTTCTTTGTTGACCAAGTGTAATAGGCTTGTTACAGTAACCATCACCTCCATCCACATTGCTTAATTCATTGCATGTATTGCCAGAGTGTAGATGTTTATATAGTTATATTAATTTTGTTTGATTGCTATGTTTTTAGCATTTTTGCTTTCAGGGCTGTAGCCTCCCTTCTTGAGACAGAAAGCTCTGAAGCTTTTGGCACCCAAACTGCCCATATATGTGGCTGTACTCAAGCCACTGACAGTTTAGGCACATGGAAAGTATCCTAAAGCTTTGAAAGCTGGCCAGTGGTCATATTCTAGGCAAGGATATAACCCAAATAGCTTAGGCTCCTGCAACAGTGATCTGTTAGAACACATAAAGTTATGGTAAATATACAACGTTTCTTTCGGCTTTATTATTTCAGGGAGTATGTTATTTCTAAAAGAAGGAGTAAAGGGAGGTAGGGTCATCCAGAAATGAGTTGTGTAATTGAACTTTTATTTATTATAATTGAGTCTCAGTAATCAATTTAATATTTTTTATGGCAAATGGCAATGCTTTATTAATAGGGTCTGTATTATATGCTCGAAGTTTTAAAACTTTGACGCTCATATAATAAACACCATATGAGCAAAGTTTTAAATCATCAAACATATAATAAAAATAAACAAAAACAAAAAGAAACCTACCTGAATGCTCTGAGCAGAAGGGCAAGCCCCCCTGCACCCTCCCAGCTACTTAAATATACCAGAGATTGCACTACAGTGAAGTAAAGGGAAATATTCCCTACGGCGATCTCCATTGAAATTTTCGAGCTTTCAAAAGTTCGCTCATAGGTGTTGACCATATGAGACTCAAACTTTTGAAAGTTCGAGCTTCTGATATAGACCCTTATTAATACATATATACATACATATTCAGTATTATGAAAAGATCATACCTTGTAATGCAGAAACTATAACAAATATTAAAGCTGCTTGTTGCACGTTTCCCATATTCACTTCAGAGTTTCATCAGACTATACCTGTGAAAGAGGAAAAAAAATAGGAGTTGTAAGAAGTGAAAACCAGATTAATATATATTAAAAAATTGCTTTAAGAAGTATCTAAATACATTTTAACAAATTACTTGATAAAACTTCTTGATTATAAATAAATACTCTGAATAATGCAATTTCCAAATTCTAAGCACCATATAATATTTTTTGGTTCAAAGTTACACAACAAATGTACCATGGTAAAGTTGCTGCTAAATTATTTTTACCATTGATAACAAGTGTCTTGCCTCTTTTATTTACTGTTTGAGGCATATCACATAGCACATATGCTGTTGTTTTTAACCCTTCCAAAATTATACAACCGCACCTGATTGCAATATCCACACAATCAGCCAGGAGCAAATCAATGAACTTCAAACACTCATTGATAAGCATAACACTTGGAATTTATACAGTTTCTCAGATATTCTTGATTTATGTGCAAAATTGTATTGCATAAACAATTAAAATCCAATTATGACATGTCAACAAAGTTCCCAAGCTGAATGTTATACTCCAGGTTATCCAGCTACATGAGTGCCCGAGCATTCACTGTACAGTGCATTGTTTGTAAAGATTTGATATGTCCCCCAGTTGGCTCTGGATCTTTGTCAGAATAAAGAATCAGAAGAAACTTAATAAATACAAGTCAGGTAACTTCCCCACCTCCATTTAGGAGGCATGTAAAATCTTTATGGCATCAGCCCACAAAAGTGTATGTGGGGAGCCTGGCCATTTACGCTAGAGCAGGGGAGGTGAACCAGTGCCCTACACCAAGGCATGAGTGTGCCTGATATGCATGCCCAAAATCTACCTGCCCGCCAGACCTGAATTGTGATTTTTTTTCCCCTCCTTCTTCCTATCTACAACACCTACTAGCAGTTATCCCCCTCTTAGTCCTGCATTAATTTCATTTCACTTTCCTCCCACCCAGTCTCTGACTATACTACAATCTCATTTGCAGACTTTCCTACAATACATTAAGTGTAAAGTTGATTAGGTTATATAGAGGATCACTGCTGGCAATTTTTGTATATATACACCTTCAGTTCTTACATTTTTTTAAATAAGTTTCTTCCTTTTTTCAAAGTTGTGAGACTATGGAGTTAAGTAAAAGGGTGAAAGGGTGTAGGATGCATAGTCCTCAAAGTAGAAGATGCAAGGGATCTTTGCCTTACAGCAAAAATGAATTTAAGAAAAAAATCTCATCAGGTTGAAGGTTCCAGCATTTATTTTCATCCAGTTAAACGTTTATGGATGACTTACTCTGCCAGATGTAGATGAATCCTATTTACACAACTCCTGTTGACTGGATACTACCCTTAATCTATCTCCCTCTCTTTTTCTTCTTTTACATGTAGTCTGTCTTTTATAATGTTGTATAATAACCCTCCCTGCCTACCTACTGATCACCATTTAAGTCCCGCAAAAGCAGTCTGATGTACAAGTTAAGTAAATCAAGGCCCAGCTTGTTAATGTATATCCCATCAAGACTAAGCCAGTCCATATTTTATTATTAAAGTCTGAGAAGTCCAGCTCCATAAATCTTAATATCTGGACCTGTCTGCACATGATTCTATTAATGTATTTCCTTACCCTACCCATTCCTCTAATTCTCACATTTTTCCGCAGATGTCTGCATATGAACATAGAGCACGCTTTGAAAGCACCAGGAATTATTGTCTTTACCAGCATAATTCAGAAAAGCTTAACACTAAGCACAGCAACTTGGTGGATATTTTTGTTTGTTTGTTTTCTTGGACTATGGCTAAAGAGGCTGAAAAACATATTTTTGCACTTAAGTCAAAGGATGTATTTGAGAAGTAGATCCAGCCACATTCTACAAAACTAAGTGAAAATTAAAAAAAAATATATATATTATATTCTTTGATCTAAACCAAATAGTCCCCCACCCTGATGTACTTTTTCCCTTCTTTTGGACCAAATAAAAGAGCATCTCAGGAGCCAAGCTTTATTGCAACTGCAATGGAAAACAAAAGGGGTAGTATATCCACCATGCTTTCACATATTACTTCAAACATACTACTGCCTGTCCCTCTCATTTCAGTCTGCTATCTTTTTGTTTTGTCAACATATATCTAGTTTTGTTGATGTTGTTTTTGTTTTTATATTTTAACATATATAATACAAAAAGCCTTTGATGGTCACCCCTCTGTCCATTTAATAACTTCTTCTGCTGCTCCATTCCTGACCAAATCTAATGTACACCCATTCCTGAATAAATACAGTAAGAAATGTGTCGAGTTAACTCCCAGTTCCTACAAGGCTCTTTTTAAGTCTACCACTGATTGCTACCATTGCATTACCACATTTGGTTTAGACAAATATTGGCTTGGGCAGCCTCACATTCCCTCCTAAGATCTAAGGTTAGTTTATTTTTCCTGTCGCTATGGGCAAATTTACTGCATATTCACTCTCATGAGTATAAGTTGCAATTCTTTTACCAAACTGATCTGTTTTGGATGCCTTCAACCAAACTACATTATGCACCTCTGAAATCATTAGTTTGCTGCATATCATTGAGTGAAGAACTCCTTCCCTTAGTCCACCTAAAAGTTCAGTTATAGTAACTGCCACATGACACAGAAATTATATTATCACATGTAGTATGTGAGACATAGTCTTCACTAATATTATTAAAAGCTGTTTAAAAAGATCAGCAACAACTCCCAACCAAGAGGGTGCATTTGATCCTGCTATCTTGCTCACATTGTAGTCCATCTCTGCAACAGCCTCATCAATTCTCAGTACTTACTAAAGTCCAACACTTCTTTAGCCTGACAGGCAAAACTGAGCACAGCCAGATGTGCCCTAAGTGTTCTTACTGTTTCCTCCTATTGCCACTTGTGCACTAAATAACACAATAGTAAATCTAATAAATATTTCCTTCTCTACTGTGACAAAGAACCTACAAATGACCTAAAGGCCCAGCATACCACATAATATGATTTGGGGGTCCTTGGAGTCCAAGACTCCCTGATTTGCCATCCTGCTTGTGTACTCCAGTCTCCAACAATTACAGTGACATCATTGCATGGAGCTGATCTGCCTCTAGCGCCAGTGATTGGAACCTGTTCAAATGAAAGCATGAATGTGTGTCAGCAATGTCATTAACTATACCTACTGACTGCTATGAAAAGAAGACAAGTTATTCCTTAAACAAAGCAGCAGTGGTCTTCTTAACTATTTGTAAACCCAGAGTGACTTAAAAATCCTTCTTTTCAAAGCATGAACCAATACTTGATTAAGTACAAAACAATCCTCTTATTAGATGATTGTAAGGCCCACACTGATGAGGCTGCCTAGACTGGTGTGTAGTCCAAACAAGTGATTTACTTTACTATATCAGTTTCCTCTCAATGCTTTAGTAAGGGGCAGTAAAATAGCTACCCTTTCCTGGTGACTCTGACATGTCCGTCTAAAGTATATTGTTAGCACTATCCACCCACTCTGCCTACCAGAATGGCATTCCAGTTCCTTGCATCAAAAACTCACCCCAGGTCACCATGTCATCTTGCCTTGCCTTGTAATTACAATCTAATGGAATTTCTGCCTTGCCCTTTTTAAAAAATAGCAATAGCTCTAGGTAAAGCCCTATCTGCAGCTGCTGCTCTAAATGCAAAGTCCAGAAGGCTTAACAATGACATTTCTCCACTCTTACTTTCTCTTTCCCATCAATTATTTATTGTTTCTATCCAAAGAAATAGATACTTCTTGTGAAAGTCTGGAAACTTGAGGAGTGATGTCACTCTCTAAGCCTAAGAAGGACAATATTTTTCCTGAACCTTCTAATTTGTCTTCTGTCTTTGGCCCCCTCAAACCATGGCATAGCTGCTGAATAGGTCACTATTCCTTAAGTAGCATTTTCTATCCTCCAAGGAAAGCAAAATCTTGCCACTATGGTGGAGGTAAAAGATCCAACTGTTTAAAAAACAACTGTTTAATAAAGTGCAATAAAATAACCCAGTTCAAAATCCAGGATAAATCTTGATAAAGCAAACATGACAAGTGCTTTCAGTTATCTAAGCCTTCTTCAGATCCTGCCATTTCCTGTAACCCAAGGATATTTAAACAGGTAAGCGCCATCAAAAACAAAGTTTTCAAGGTAATTTCCTTACTTTCAATGCAGGTTTTAAAGGAATCATACCATTAAGTCCTGGTTCCTTATCAGCCTGTAAATTGGCTATCCAGCACATCTCTAAGTATTCTGTGTGATTTTGTATGTCTCTACCTCTTAAATTTTCTTCCAGCGATTGCAAAACCATAAATAGAAATTTATGTGTAGGATAGCTTTTTATATGTTGTGCCAATGCATTATTCCTATTCTCCAGGTGTATATCACTCAAAAGATGAGGTATTCTCTCTTTTAAACATCTATTTGTCTTTCCCACATAGAAACAAACACACTGTTCACGTGTAGCTATGTATACAACATTCCGACTTGCACAGTCAGCATAGACATTAAGCCTGTAAAGTCTATGTGCAATTGGATTTTCAGAAATAAAATTTGTGTGTTAATAAAACTGCATGCCTTATATCACTTGTGAGGGATTTTAGTGATTTCAAAAACGGCAATGTTCTTGATTGGCAAAGAATGAATCAATCCACAAATAGTAATACGAAAGTAATGGAGCAAGCTAATCATGCAAAACCTATTCCTAAAGACATAAGGAATTCTTCTGATATGAAAAACAAACCTGACAAAAGTATTAACAGTGTAAAGAGAATTACAACTAAGAAAAATATGAACCAGAGCGATGTCAAGATGAAACCAGAGTCAAGGTGAACCTGAGGAAATGGGTAGAATTAATATAGGCAAACAATTCTCCTGCATCACCTGTGCCCCCATCTTTGCTAATATTAGTTTACTTATTGAGAGAACCATTATGTGTTTGACTCAGATTTTGGTAACAGCTGGACCCTGTATGGATGATTTTTAGATGATATAGTCATCTTTTGGAAGGACACAGAGACAAAGTTAGGGAAATGTTTTGCCTATATTAATAATTCTACTTATATCCTTAGTTTCACCATGAATAACTCTTTGTATTCTGTTTGTTACCTGGATGTGAAATTAAAAGTTGATTACATCAATAAATGTTTTAGCTCTAGCTTATATAAGAAACCTACTTATTCAAATTCCCTGCTTCATTTTGACAGCTGGCATTCTTGGCACCAAAAGAAAGCCCTTGTAAAAGTGCAATTGGTTAGGTTGGCCAGAATGGTCTCTAGTTTTGACACCTTTACCAAACAAGATGAAAAATTAAGGTCCATGTCATTAAACAGGGCAGCCCACCCCCACCCCCGAATTCCTGGAAGACAGTTTTATGAGGTCAATAAAAAAAATAATGGATGGAGTTTATAAGCTCCTTTTAGGTTGTGATGATGATTGTAGACCTACTTAACAGGATCATAACCAAAAGATTGGTAGAGGATGCATATTTTTTTAGTCTTTTGGTCTGTTCAGACTTTTAATGTATGTATTATTTTAAGGTTATCTTTGGAGTCCATGGCAATTTTTCTTTCGAAGCTAGCCTTGGATGATTTTATGAGGGATCGTAGTTTCTTGCTGATACTGATCAGGGATGTCTTCCCTTCTTGGGATTTTACTCTTTTCTATACTAGTTTCCTCCTTCTATTGTATAGCTTGTTTATGGCAGGGGTCCAGCAGACTGGTTTCCTTTTCTTGGAGGAGTGAGTCTTGGTTTTGCTTGGGATAGCATGATCCATGCATTCTTGTAGGTGCCCATAGAGTGCATTAGTAAAGGATTTTGCAGCTTGGACAGTGTTATCCTTAGGTTCATAGGTTCATAGGTTCATACTAGGCTATCTGCCCAAGGGCATTTATAAGCCTAGCCCATAGTTATTTGGCTTTCGCCACCCCTTTAGTTTGAATAAAACTATGCCTATTATTTTGCTGTGCCTCTGTCAAGCAGTGACACTGAAGTAATCCCTGGGGTATATCTGCGATCCCCCATCCATTGGTCAAGATTCCTCTTGAACAAGGCCAGTGAGGTGCTCTGCCTCAGATGTACCGGGATTTTACATGGGGGCTTTGAAACTTCCCACCTCGGTCTTAAGTAACGTGAAGTTTGCTTTTGAAAAGTTTTTCACAATGGTTTCTTTGACTGGGGGTGGTGGCGGATTGTGGATATCCAGAGTGATTAGTTTATGGTCAGATCTAACCAGTGAGGGGTTGACCTCCAGTGTGGAACACCGGTCGCCCATGTTGGTGATGACCAGGTCCAATATATTGTTACCTCTGGTGGGGGTGTTGACCAGTTGATCCAGGACATTCGAGTTTAAAAATTCTAGGAAATGTTGTGCAAGGGAGTTTGTACTTGAGTAGTTCTCCCAGTTAATGTCTGGGTAATTGAAATCACCCAATATAAGGGTATTTGGTAGGACCTTTATGTTTCCCAGTGTTTCCAGGAATGGGGAGTTGGGGTCCTGGGACATGATGGGTGATCTGTAGCAAGCTTTAATTTGAATAGCAGTTTTGCCCATTGTTAGTCAAAATGTATGGTATGAGTTGTAGCCTGGTAGTGCTGGGGTGCTCTCTGGAGCCTTAAACCAGGTTTCTGTTACTGTACATATATCGATTTTCTCCATACTGAAGAGTGCCTCGAGTGCGTGCATTTTGAGGTTTAGACTTCTGGCATTGAGTAGCATTACCCTCAGTTTTTTGTTACTTGTGCTATTTCCGGCGGTGGGTTTGTCTTTTTAGCCTTGCCTAAAAAAGCCACTATGGGGGTGGCAAGAGCCTTTGCCAGTATTCGAATGCCTAAGGGGGACAGGTGCAAGCCATCTCTAGCGAAGCAGCATGGCTTGTCTAGCATGTCATCCTAGGGTGATAGACACTGGATCCCCTTTGAATGACACCAGAAGCTTAGCCAATTGTTGAAATTTATATTTTTTTCTCTATACCGTGGTATCATTCTTGGTGAGGGCAGGATGCTACTCAGGGTCAGGGTCATACCGGCTTGGGCTACATGATCAGAGAGCTCCTCCATGTCTCTTTTCATGTAGTCCAGGGAGGTACGGTTCAGGTCATTCACACCAACATGGACAATGACAGAGTCATATTTGTACCTGTTCTGGATTGACCTGAGTGCTTGTGTTATGTGGTGGATCCTAGCACCCATCAGGCAGCTAATAGTAACCTTATCCTTGTTCAGCCTAGTGAGTGGGACGTCAGTGTGCCTGACTATAGAGTCACCTATTACTAGTGTGTTGGGTATGTTATTTTACCTTAAGGGCTGTGATTGCATGGCAGAATGGTTTTGTGAAGTATGTGTTTCATGGTTTGTGTTGGGGGGGGGGGTGGAGGTTGCTTGGATGTCTGCTTTGGAGGTCTCTGTTGCTTTTGCAGATTTTTATTTAGAGCCTCCGAGTATGTTTTCGTGTATTTGTGTGTGTTTTTTGCCGGTGCTGGTTTCATAGGTCTATGTGAGACTGGTGGTGTGATGCAAGTAATTCGCTTCTCCTCTTGATTGCCTGGTCCAGTCTTGGGCTGAGAGAGCTTAGCCTCCAGTTTGGCTGTATAATTCCATCTCTCGCATGTATTAGTGTTTGGTGGAAGGAGGAGGGGGTTGTCTGTGTACATGAGGCAATTGTAACATTGCCTCAAAATGCCCAGATTCACCAATTGGACCAGAGAGTACACCCGAAACTGCCCTTTGGACATGCCTGGATAGGTACAGTGAACTGTTTTACTGACTGGCTGGTAAGATCAAATAGAGAGCCTTGTCCTTCTCTACAGTATGGGGGGGGGGGTCTAGTGCTAAGGTGTATTAGTGCTTGCTATGAGTTTTGAGCAAGTGCCAGGATGAGAAGTGAATGGTTTGAGTGCTTAAGTTGAAAGTTTGTCTAGTTCTAAGGGAAAAATTGAAGAGTAGACTTTGTGGAGCCGGGAATACTTATACCCTAGCTAACCGGCACTGCCTGGCATGCAAAACCGCGCAAATGTGGGTTTTATAGCAGGGAAATGAAAGAGATAGAAATTAACCCAAAATGGCCAACAAACTACTAATTTCTGGGCTGAAACCACTCCTCCAGGGACAGATAGGCGGCTCAATGCTCCCTCTCTCACAGTGAACAGAGAAACTTCCTTCTATCCAAGTAAGGTATGGGCAAACACAGAAACTTGTAACACAGCCCTGAATTCAGCACTAACCTGAACACTGGACTATTAATAGCTTAAAAAGATGGGAAAACAATTATTTTTTTTTCAGAAAATAAAGCAGATGCATTCAAAAAAACACTTTAAATGCACAGAAATGGTTATCACACTTGAGTGTGTAGCCTACAACAGTTAAACAGGTAATTTAAACACAAAAATGACTTTGTTAAAGTGCAGGCAGTAAAATAAGTACAATATGTAGCTGAAACAAACTTTTTAAATCACAGCAACTCTAGAAAATCGGCATTTTAGGAGGAATTAGCTAAAGGCAGCAAGAAAATGCAGAAAAATTATACTTAATCACTCCAAAGTCTCTCTTTTGTCTCTCTGCTGCTGTAGAACTCTGCAGGGCACCAGGCAGGAGCTTGCTAAGCTGTATACTAGAGCAAAAACCTTGCAAATGCAGGTTTTATAGCAGGGAAATGAAAGAGATAGAATTTAGCCCAAAATGGCCTGTAAACTACTAATTTCTGGTTTGAAACCACTCCTCCAGGGACAGATACGCTGCTCAAAGCTCCCTCTCTCTCAGTGAATAGAGAAAATTCCTTCTATCCAAGTAAGGTATGGGCAAACACAGAAACTTGTAACATAGCCTTGAATTCAGCACTAACCTGAAAACTGGACTATACTAGCTTAGAAAGGCAGGAAAACAAGTATTTTTTTTTTTGTTTGTTTTTTTTTTAGAAAATAAAGCAGATACAATAAAAAAAACACTTTAAATGCACAGAAATGGCTATCACACGTGTGCTTCCTTGTTGGCAGGAGTTTGAACAGTCTATGAGCTGGATGGTGTATATCCCTCATAGCATCTGTTTGAATATATGTCCTGTAGGGATTGAATGTTGGATTTTTGCGGCCTGTTTAACAATCTTATTCAGTGCCTTCCGATCAGCTTGAGAGCAATTTCCATACCAGACAACAATGTTGTTTGCCAGTACGGTCTCAAATGTGGCTCTGTAGAAGGGGAATAGAAGTTGTGGGGGGATGTTAGCTTTACAAAGTCTCCTAAGGAAGTGGAGATGTTATTGGGCTCTCTTTATAAGGTAGGAAGTGTTTATGCCCCAACTTAGGTCTTGCGAGATAGGTATCCCTAGGAATTTGGTGATATTTACTCTTTCCACTGTGGCACCATTGATGATGATAGGGGTATGTGGTTTTCTTCTTCCTAAAATCAATTATGATTTCCTTGGTTTTCCCAACATTTAGTGCTAAGTTGTTGTCAGTGTACGAATGAATGAGTCGGTTCACTTCTTCCCTGTAGGCCCCCTCATCTTCCTTCTTGATAAGGCCAATTACTGTGACATTGTCTGCAAATTTGATGATTCTGTTTGACTGATGCATAGCTCTGCAGTCATGTGTTAGAAATGTGAAAAGAAGTGGACAGAGTATGTAACCTTGTGTGACCCCAGTGTTTGGGGTGATGCTGCTTGAGTGATGCTTTCCAGGTCAAACCATTTGCTGCCTTTCGGTTAGAACGTATAGAAGGCCATGGAAAGAATCATCATGGACATGATAAATGAGGACATAGGTAACCTTCAAATGATGATCCCATCACAGTTTGGCTTTGTTAAAGGAAGGTCATGCCTATTAAATCTAGTGGACTTTTTGGACATGGTAACAAAGCAATGGATGAAGACAAAACTGTGCACAAAGCTTACCTCAATCTGGCCAAGGCTTTTTGTACAATACCCCATTCAGACATAATAGACAAGCTCACTAATTTAGGTATAAACCCTTTCGTCACCCATTAGATAGTCACCTGGCTCACTGATAGGACCCAGGAGGCCAAAATAGTTGTGGCCACCTCCACCAAAAGGCAAGCCACTAGCTGAGTGTCCCAGGGTTCTGTACTGGGCCTGCTCTATTTTGACATCTATTTCTCTGAAATGGAAGAAAATGCTGAAGGTTTATGGCTAAGTTTGCAGATAATTGCAAGCTGAGGGTTATCATCGACTCCCCTGCAGACACTAGCATTCTTCAAGAAGGCCTATCATTGATTAACAAATGGTGCCAAAGCCATGGTCTTAAACTCAGTGCGAAGAAATGCATAATTGTACCCTTTGGGAAGTCAACCATGTTTATAATATGGCACTAAGAGTTGCTTAGTGGTCAGGGATCAGGACACGCATGTAGACATAGCCTTATCTTTGATCAGCACATGACCACAGTGGTGAGGAAATCCTTTTATGTTGCTCAACTTATAAGTAAGGGCATAGCATCTAGGTCCAAAGAGGTCATTATCCTACTGTATTCTGCCCTTATTATACCAACCATAGAGTACATTGCTCTGTTTGGTATGTACCTGATCAGGCACACGCAGCAACTAGAGGGACTATACAGGTTCCTTACAAAAAGAATACAGGGCATAACAAACCTGCCTTATGCAGTCTGCCTTAAAGCCCTTTCCCTCTACTCAGTCTCCTATAGCTTGCTGAGGGGTGATCTATGCCTTTCTTACAAGGCATCTGCAAACCCCACACTAATGAATCTCCTGCATATCCATAAGTTAGTCAGTACCAGAAATACAAGGTCTATGGACCTGAATTTTGTCTGTGACTTAAACAGAACATGCTGGAGAGACAGATATGTGTCCCAGAGACTGCTCCTAATATGGAACAGGCTTCCCATCCGTGTGAAGCTGAGTTCATCTGTTACCCAGTTTAAGTACAACCTAGACCAGTGAATGGGGAATAAGAAATTTACACCAGGCCTGGCACCCATGTCCTTTATGGACAGAGGTAGCTTATAAATGCCTGGCCCTCAATGTCCTATTTGGATACAGGACATCTTTATTATTTTGGGAAAACTTGACTAGGCTTAGAAAGGCCCCCTGCTTTGGTAGCCTAGTAACAATCTATGAAAATATGATGTACTACAGTACAATGTCAGCAGCCAAAAATGAATCCTATCACTTAGAGTGAGAACAGAATTCTCAGTCTTCTGATCTTCCACTTCAGTAGCCTAGTAACAATCTATGAATCTATGATATACTACAGTACAATGTCAGCAGCCAAAAATGAATCCTGTCACTTGGAGTGAGAATAGAATTCTCAGTCTTCTGATCTTCCAGTTCAGTAGCCAAGTAACAATCTATGAATCTATGATATACTACAGTACAATGTCAGCAGCCAAAAATGAATCCTGTCACTTGGAGTGAGAACAGAATTCTCAGTCTTCTGATCTTATAGCACCAAAGTTGAGTGTGCTAACTGGTGAGCCATTTCCTTAAATGTTTGTATACTAAAAATATGTGAGCTATCTATTATTAGTGCATATTCCTTCATTCATCTTGCTCCTTTTCTGTTTCATATATGATTTTATATACATACATACATGGGTGCCAGAACCATAGACCCAGGGGAAGGGGGAGCTCCCCCACTTTTACAGCTGCAAGACATGTCGGAAAAAATGAATGAAGTGGAGTTTTCATGCTAACACTGTTCTGTTGGTGCTGCCAGAACCAGAGTCATGCCACCAAGGAGAGTTTTGTTCAATTATTTGCAGGAGTTATGCTGCTTCCGTGTGTGTGTGTGTGTGTGTGTGTGTGTGTGTGTGTGTGTGTGTGTGTGTGTGTGTGTGTGTGTGTGTGTGTGTATGTGTGTCAGAGCATGGGTGAATGTACCCAAAGGAGATTGTGTGATGTAACATACATACATAAAACAAATAATCTCCGTGGTATCCCTGAAGTCTCAAAACAATCCACTAAACAAGTGTAGTGGGTCCAAAAACAAAACAGTGTAAGAAACTTCTCTGTGTGGAAGATTTTCAGACCATATATCTCTAGTTAATCACTGTATATTAATCAGATCAGACAATAGTAGTGGAAGTAGTGAACTTAAACTCATCTTAAGTCAAAACAAAACAAAACAAAAAATAATAATAAAAAATATATAATTGTGCAGCATTACTAAGTATTCAAAAGTAATCCAAGCAAGGCAGACAGACAGTCTGTTTCCAGTCTAAAATCCTTTATTAAGTACACATACAAGCGATCCAAGTAAAACAAAAATAGAGTAATAATTTCCTCACACGCTTTCTAAATATATATATATATATATATATATATATATATATATATATATACTTTTTATCAGGCATGGGAGTGGTTTATTGTGCTGTAAAACAAAGTGTTATTGGTACACATGTTAAATCCACATCCCTTCCCCCATCAGTGTGACATTCGAGCTGGTCCTGCCCTACTTAGTAGCTGTCATAATAATATTATAGCCCTTATGTACTTTAAATAAAATTTATAATGATGTGGTACCTCTTATTTAACCAGATTATTAAGTCTGTGATTTTATCCAAGACAATATACTGCATGGCTGGAAATATATCAACCTTAGTTCATTTGGCAATCAAAAAAAATATATATATGTATATAAATATATACATATACATTTTGCATGTAAAAAAACAATTTCTATTTTCATAACCTATTGTTAACAAAGATCACTTTTGTCCTTCTAGACTTCTTCATGTCTGTGTACAAGAACCCTAAAAACTATCTATAAAAATATATATAATTGTATAATTAGTTAGTATTGTTATTACACATCATTTTGAATAAAGTGCAAAAAAGAACAAACAACCAAAGGGAAGGTGGAAAGAAATTTGGCACATTTAAATGTGGTAGGTGCAACCAGTGTGGATATATTTCTAATAAAGAAGAGATTTTTTTAGAAAGTAGAAAAAGATGGATACAAAGTAAAGGCTACTATAATTGTGACACTAGGGGAATAGTATACCTAGCTATATGTCAAAAATGTGGTTCATTTTATGTAGGGAAAACAGAAAGAACCCTGAAAAGGAGAATATATGAACACATTTATGACATTTCTAAAGGAAAGGAAACAAATGCATTATTTAAACATATCCAAAACATGTGAAGGGTATAAATTCCACTTTTTAGTACTAGATCAAGTAAAACATGATATTAGGGGAGGTATATGGGAAGAGAAAATCGAATATAAAGCGTTATGGTGGCAGGTAACACTGGAAGCAGGTAGATTTCCAGGGTTGAATGAGTATCTTTCCATACTACCACTGCTTAAAATAAGGGCTGCCAAATATTAAAGTAATAATTTTTTAAGACAGTAGATGGCACTGTTTTTCCCTCTACAATTCCTTTCTGTACCCCCTTAGGAATTACAAGTAGTACAAAGATGGATTTTATATAGTGTTTATTTTTGTTTAAAACAAGTCATATGTAATATAAAATGTTATGGTTTTATAAATATTTATATATTTAATGGCTTTACTCATAAGTTGTTATTTTTGATAAGGAATAAAATGAATTTAACATTTTACTTTTTAAATTTTATATTCAATGAGCTAATGAATATTTATGAGCCCACTACAATGCTGGTTTGACTGTTTGAAATGTAATTAAGGAGCATTATTGGATAATGAGTTTCTTAATTTGTATAAAAACTGTTGAGGAGGGAGTTTTATTCATTCATCTGATGAAGTCCTACTGTGGGGACGAAAACGCATGGATGTATTTTAAAGAAAAGCGTTAATGATTTTTGATAGTGTGTGGATGTTTTTTTGAAGGTGTTTGGAATAAATACTGAATTTTCAGTTTGTTTCGTCTTTGCTTCCAACCTACAGCTTTACATCAGATGAGGCAGACATTAGAAGTTTTGATTGTCTTGTTTATGAGATAAAAGAAACATGACTGATTAGTACAGTTTTCGGCAACTTGAGTACTGCTGAAGAAGTACACTAGCTAGCAATAATACTTATGGACTGCAGTTGTTCTAACATGCTGTTAATTAACCACAAGAGAACTAATATTATGAGCTTCCCAGCACCTTAGAAATGACCCATGATTCCTACCATTCACCAAACTGATCTCAAAGGCAGCTCTATTGCTAACATCACAGAGCAGCAATACCTTGGCCTCATTCTTGATCTTGCTCTCTCATCTACAACACACTGGCTTAACTTAAACTTTGTTATAAGATCTCTGATCTCCTTTCTCCAAGATATCACTTATCTATTGCAAAATTAATACCCAAGTTGGACAATGGTCTTCCTTTTCTCATGTTTCACTTAGTCAAGAACACCCACAGAGAACAATTGGTAAAAAAACAACATTTGTAGATTCACACTGCTTTTACTGAAAACCTTCAACTGGTTCTTAGTAATCAACAAGACTGTTTTGCTGCTTAGCATTGATATTCTTGATCCTAAAACAAGGCTGGTCCCCTCACCACCCCCTCTCTGAAAGAAACATATATGATTTGAGAAGTACAGAAGACAGACTTTTCTTGCTGTCTTTCCTTCCTTTCAAATCCATGATTGGTGAAAAAAGCCTTCTCCAGTCTGGGATTTGCAATATGGACCATATGCCCATAAAAGTTAAGAACTACAATTCCAGTAATGACTTTTAAAATAAACTCTTGAAACATCTACATACTGTTAAGACTGCAACACTTTGCTATTTCTAATTGCAGCTTGTTCATTTATTCTCTACATAAAAGTCAAAGAATCATATATGTATGTATTTGCAGCGCTGCACTCATCCCATCCATTCCCTGTTAAAAATCCACATTTCTTATATCTACATATTTTCACTGTTGCACTCTACTTTAACTCAAAATACATGTGATTACTACTATTGTTAATATACTCAAAAATATAGTAGAACCAAACCACAGCCAGTATCCAGAAAAAAGAAACTTTTAATGGTGAGCGCTTTCTGGAAGCCTTATCACTGAGCTCCTTCCATAAAGCCAGTTTTACTGGCAAGGAACTTAGTAAGATGACAATTTGTATCTATGGTTTTAAATTTTAATTGTCTTGGTAATTCTTTTTATTGATTGTTAACTACATAGGAGTTTTTATTGGTTGGCTTATATTTTAAATGCCAAAGTAAAGAGATGTTGTGTTGTCTGATGAAGCAGCAAAACTTGTCGCGAAAGCGCTCACCATTAAAAGTTTATTTTTTCTGGATGTGGTTTGGTTCTACTATATTTTTCAATATATTAGCTTTTATCATTTGGTGGAACCATTTGCCTGTACCGCGTTCTGTTTTCAATTTGTTACTGCCATTGTTATTTATATGTTGTTAGTTGCTTATACACTATACACAGTCATATTGCTATATGATTCCACATCATGATTGAAAAGTGTCAGCAGATTATTTCACCTAACCACTCATCAAATAATAACAATAAATTAATAAATTAATAAATAGATCAGGTAAGGTACCAGGCAGAAATGTTTGTAATAAATATTCTAAGGTGAAATCAAAAATGATCCATTGCTTTAATGCATGCAAAAATATTCCAGTTGTACTTCCTGGAGGTATTGCACTTTAGCCTAGGTAGAATGATCTTACAGAATATATAAGCAACAAGGGCGTGATGGGCACCCCCCTCCCCATGCTGCAGGTACAGGAGGCAAAGCATGTGCTGCAAAATCAAGTTATTATCAGGCCATATGCTACATGTTAATTCTTAGTCAAATAACTTATTCCCTTATCTTCCAAGGTATAATGCCTGGTTATAGCATATCTTTGCAACAAATGACTGTGCAAAAGTAGTACATAATTACAATCTGGTATGAAAGAAAATGGTCTGAAGCAAAAAAAAAAAAAACTGCTGTTTGTAAATCGCTTTAAACAACTATATAACAAGCATTCAGCATTAACAACACTTTCATGTTTTTCCTGCACTGCTAAAATCAACACAATGA
The DNA here is from genome assembly GCF_019279795.1 of Protopterus annectens. NCBI lineage: Eukaryota > Metazoa > Chordata > Ceratodontiformes > Protopteridae > Protopterus > Protopterus annectens. The sequence goes on along the minus strand of NC_056729.1, from coordinate 1,072,176,933 downwards.
TAAATTCAGTTTTACAATTAAGTTTTTAATTCAATTTATTACATCAAGTTGGCCCTTTAAAATATTATGGGACTCATTCTACCAACTTCAAGCAAATATTCCTGGCAAAACACAAGCAGGAATACATGTAATTTGCAAAGTTATTACGCTGTTCACCACTATGCTAATATACATTCCCTTGAGCAATGTTTGTATTTGAAATGCTTATAAAAATTGCCTTATTTAGTAACCTGCATTTGACTGTTAACTCTACGACCAGGTGACTGAAACTGGTACTAATTTGAAATTCAAATCAGAACAGTATTCATAAATTGTTCCTAAGTTCATTTCTCACCTCATGCATGGTACATGATATATATGCATGCATGAGTATAAATAAATAAATATATATATATAGCAGTTGCTCCAATTGTAGACTGTACTGTTTCACAAATTCTTTACCTCTTTCGCTTTATCCAGACCTGTCAGCATTTCCTTTTCTTAGCAATGAAAGATCTTTCCACATATATGTTGTAAAAAGACATTATTTTTACATTTTTCTAGTCATACATAATTCATTTAGATGTAACAAGATAATTTTTTAGACTTTTTACCATTGGCTGTAGCTTGTATTTTGTGTGTGCATTTGTCATAAATAACTATTTGATTTAAGCTTGGCCTTTATTTTACTTATTATTGTACAATTCTAAAAAAATTATAAAAATTACACACATGCACATGTATGAATTTGTATATATATAATATATGTTGACATTGTAGGCATTGTGCACTCATCCGAGTATTGCTTTTCAAACTTGCTCACCTGTAGCCTTCTATGGTCTTTTAGTTTCTTATATCATTTTAGGCGGGGTAGAACACTGATCACAAATTATCAATTTTACTCAGCCTAGGCAGGAGAAAAGAGATGCAAAAAAAAAAAAAATTGTAAATAGATTTCTTGGCAGTTATATACAGGTATTAGATACAAATCAGGATTGAAATAGTATAAACAGTAGTATTATACAATATTTACAATAAGGAGAAAGCAAGGTGTATAAAATGACATTTAAAGTTTAAGAGCATTAAAAATATTTAAGAGACTGGGGCACAGTAATCTAGAGTTTTGTTTTGTGGGATTGTAATGTAGAACCAGTGTGGTTCTGCTTATGAGGCTGTGGAAAGGTGTTTGTCCAATTAGTCTGGTTATTATGGAAGAAAATGTTTGATTGTTTAGCAGTTTGAATAGTTGTGATTCTAATGGCAGGTCAGACTGGTGTTCTACTGAGAACCAGTTTATAATTTTCAATGTTTTGCAGTGATGCTCATGCTTTGGGGAGAGTGTGTTGAAGCTACACATTTTATTTGCCATCATTTGGATTTTTGTGAAGTTTTTTGAAAATCCTGTACAGAAGTCCCTCAATTAAATCCATGCACATTTACTACAGGTTTTAACTCAATGGTGTCTCATTCATCCACAAATGGAAACTGAAAACAAGAGTGATTTTCATATAAAGCAATAGCCAAAGGAAAGACTGCAGACACATCAGTCTGAACAAAGGACTTATTTCCAATGGGTGGAAAGAGAACCATCAAACAATCCTCAGGAAAAAATTCCATTAAGTCTTCCACCTTGTCCTGAGTAGGGACTTGAATCTCTTGCTCCTTTATTCTGTTATTAATGGTAGTACATGACTTGCATTATGAACATATAATCTGATACATTATAGTGAGGAGCCTTTTCCTCTTCCCAGGTTTCTTTTATTATGTTTGGTAGGTTTCTGCTTAGCTGAGTGCATAGGAGTTCTCAGTAAAAGTAAACCATAATACGACTGCAGCTCTTCTGTTATAGTAAATAGGATATAAGATAATAAATGATTGCTATTTTTTCATTCCTGCTCTACCATGATTTATAGAATGGCTTTAGCGATTTCAGAGTTGTTCAAGTAGTCAGTCTGCAGTTGTTATTCTGATGTCATCATTTGCTTGACCTGTAACATCTGACACAAGTCTGCCACTGCCAACACATAAAGGCAGTGCTCTGTTCTGACAGAAATTCTTTAATTTTCCCAGTCTGAGTGCACAGTAGTTCAAACTCCTTGGCAATGGTTTTAATATTGGCCATCTGCAGTGGTACAACATTCTGGCAGCTGGTAGTGTGCTCTGAAATTATTAATCTGCACTGGTGCTCTCAAAGTGGATTATTGGAAGGATGTATCATGTGCCTATTTATTCTTTCAGACAGGGTTTTTCTTATTGGTATGAGTATAAATCATGTTCTGTGTTTTTATGTTCTTCATCAGATCCTTGTATATTGTTTTGTTTTTCCCAAGCATGAGAAACTTCTATTAGGATCTTTTTATATTACATAATTTGAACTGGAGACCAGGCACTATAAGATCTCCATCCTTTATGTTTTCATCAGAGCTGTAGTTTGAAACTTTCTTTAGTAAGCATTTCTCTACTACACATGGACATTTCCTGGCTTCCATCAGACATTCTACTGTAATTAAGAGAAGGAAAACATCTCTTTATCACACTGCTTCACACTGCCTGTGCTACCATTTGGGCCCATATATATTTTAAAGCAAGGAAACTATTACGTTATATAACATGCTGAAGACTACTACGACACAATGACTGAATTCCTCATTTTGTGTAATACTGCTTTCAATATTAGTAACTTTCAGGACTATTCACATTGTATAGCAAAAAATACATAATAGGTTCATAGGTGCATAGGTTGGTACCGTGGCATGTACTTCTGTCCTGGAAGGCATTTTATATATGGATATCCCATTCTCAATGGCATTTACAACACTTCACAGGTGGATGCCTTGTTTCCACCACCCCCTCACAAGTTAGGGTAGTACTGCTGCCATTTCAGTGAAATTAACTTTTAGTTTCTTGCACATGTTAAAACTCTTTAATTCCTAAAAAAGGGCAGCCTTTCCAGCACATGCAGAATAACTATTTGGTGTAAGATATTTGACAGATGTTAAGGAAAATCAGTTCTCATGATTTCTTTTTTGTTTGTTTGTTTGTGAGCAATTAAGTGATTTGGAATTTTACTTTCAAGCAACAGTGGGTAGTTTCTATAGAAAGCTTTAAAAAACTATCAGCTCCATTGCAAGATATGGAATATTTTCAGGTTGTGACAATTTTAAGCCCCATGTAAAAACTTACATAACTAGGATTAAATGGATTTATTAGCTAGCAATATATTTGAATGAAAAAGTTGTATTACTGATTAAAAAGGCATTAGTAACCAAGGCAGTAAAGGTTATTTACAGTGTTTATAGAGTGCATGAAACCTATTTCTTCAAAATAAAGACAAGTTCAAAAAAAGACCCAAGTAAAGGGCAAAATCATAAAAAGGCATCACTTTTGAAGTACAAAAATCAATACTAAGAATAATTAATCTAGATAATTCTCACTACTAGCAATATTTTATCACACTGCAAAAAAGTTATGAATGAGTTGACAGCAGCTGGTTTTAAGAAGAAAAATTATTTTGCATTTATGAAAAGGGTCTACTACAAGTGCTCACATACTGTAGCTCAAAACACATTTTCTCTAAATGACAAGTGCCCAAACTGCTACTGCATCGATCCTACATAATTACCAACTCATCCTACCACCCAGCCCCTTGTAACACTTCCTCTCCTGTTTTCTAATCCTAAATTCCCTGATTGCTCCCATAACCTAAAACTGCACTCCCTCTCCCTAAACCTAAGCATAAAACTCGACTCCTGTTCACTAACCCTAAATGTCTCTCATGCTCCATAACTCTAAACTTTCCTGTCCATTCCCTGAATTTAAATCCTCCTCCTGGTCATTGCTTGAAATGCTAAGCCACTACCACTCCCTCCCAATTACTACCTGAAATGCTAAGCCACTCCCACTCCCTCCCAATCACTGCCTGAAATGCTAAGCCACTCCCACTCCCTCCCAATCACTGCCTGAAATGCTAAGCCACTCTCACTCCCTCCCAATCACTGCCTGAAGTGTTAAGCCACATCTAATACTTCTCCACAGCTGCTGCACTTACCTTGCTCTGGCTAGGCTACATGTTTGGTCAAAGTGCAGAAGCTCCAATCTTTCCTCATGACAGCCATATCTCACCCAAAGATGTGATTAACTTTGAATATAAGTGGCAGCCCATGGTACCCAAGACCCTGGCTACAACACAGTGGTGGTCTTCAAACACCTGGGACTCAGGAACGTGTAGTAGACCCTTGTGAAAATTAGTATGGAAACATTTTAAAGACAATTACTGTTGAACTGACTCCATTAGTCTCTGGTTAGTAGTGATTATAATGTTCTTATAATGTTCTTATGAAAATAATTTAGAGTAAGATCTTATAGACTGTAAAGTAAGAAAGAAAAGGTATATCAAAATGGAAAATGCTACATATTTATTGTTAGGAACGTCATTGATAATGTTATTAGAATATACTTATAAATAAAATATATACTACTGTTTACAGATCATTAATTAGATGATATATGTCAGACTTCATGGTGTAGTGGGATAGAATTCTTACTGCACCCCAGGCAACCTGAGATTGATTATTGGTGCAGATGATGGAGGAACAAGCAAGGAATGTTAGGAATGAGTATCTGACATTATCTCATTGTTGTGGGGGGGGGGGGTGCATCCCATCAGAAGTATGAGGCTGGATTCAGTAAGCATCAACATTTTGATAATTAAACTTTGCCGGAACAGGAAAATCAAATTCTGACACTTGCTGTCATAACTTTTAAGCATTCATACTGTCTTCAGTCCTGACATGTGTGGTCTCTACCCCACACCACTGCTTCCTATGTATACTAATTCTGAGGTCTGTGTACCTTGGAGTAGGGAGAATACTCTGAGATGCCATACACTCATATTTCATATAGATTCCTCCTACATGCCTGTACTTTGTACTTGTAGTTCCTGTAGTTTAAGAACTGCAGTTTCGGCAAGCACCTGTCCATGAGCTGGAAGAGAGCATGATCTGGCATGTTGTTTACCCCTGCTGAAGCTACTGCATATGCCAGGAGCATAGGATCAAGCATCATGGGTAGATTGCTAAACAGCACTTTTTGGTGGATTCAGGAAAGACACATGCAAGTGCAAATGTCCAGAATTTAGTGTTGTAGTGTCCACCTTGGTAACGCACACAGCAGGCTGCCCTGGGAAAAAGTTAGCTATTTAATACAGAAGAGTTTGCTGAAGCATTTAGAATAATTCTGAACCCAAGAAGTAACTGTCTTCTTCTAGAGAGTTTAGCAATCAGGCCTCCATTTCTGGGTTCCCTGCCCTCACCAGGATGGCCCTGTTGGAAAGGGCAATCTGCATACTTTCACATGGAAAAGAGAGTATTCCCACTGATGCACCAGATGGTTAAAACAGTAGTTCAAGAACATAGTGCAGAGTAGAAAAATGTATATGTTAATACTTCATCAAGCAATATCTCTTTAAAGACAATAGAACAGAACCTGAGTTAGGAACCAATGCAATCACTGACCACATTCTTAATATACATGTTCACTGAAAATTCACAAAATAGAGCCATCCATATAATTGTGTAAACTCATTTTTATAGAAAGCATACACTACAGTATTCCACACAAGCCATGTTCCTAGCCCCAACCTAACCATAACCCTACACTGGTCCATAAATATTACATTAACACAAAATCTAATCCTAAGCTCCACTTCCACTCAGTCAACATCTTCCTTCATAGTGCAGAATCTGTGGTCACTACATCCATCCCTGACATTGAAATTGCAGGAACAGTGTCATAAGGACCAACTCATGAAAGTTGTCACTGAGAATAGCCTGTGTTCTCTGCATTTGTCCCTTACTCTGCTATTGCAGGAGAACTGCCACAAGGTCAAAATTTTAAAAGTTTTCACTGAGAATATCGTCGTTGTACAATAGCCTGTGGTCACTATATCCATCCCTAACTCTGATACTGCAGAAGTTCTGCCACAAGGCCCAACTTTCAAAAGTTTTCACTGATAATAGCATGTGATCACTATATCCATCCCTAACTCCAATATTGCAGGAGCTTTGCCACAAGGCCCAACTCTTAAAGGATTTCACTGAGAATACCTGTGGTTACTACATTCATCCTTAATTCTGATGCTACAGGAGCTCTGCCACAAGGCCCAACTCTTAAAAATTCTCACTATGGATATTATCATTCTTCATAAGCCTGTGGTCATGACAGCCATCCATGTCTCCAGTACAGCAGGAGCTTTGCCAAAGTTTTCACTGAAAGTACTGACATTGTGCAGTGAAAGCAAATTTAACAAGAAGAGCTTTGGTGTATATTAACTTTATCTAGTCAAACACATGCCTGTCCTGTGCTGGAAAGTGGTTATGGCATTCCCCACAAAGGAGTAGTCCTTATTAAGTTGGCCACTGTCCTTTCTCTAAACCTGTAAATTACACTGTATATACCAGTTACTTAGTCTGCTTAGCTTCCTGATTTCTGCATTCAGTAAATGAAAAGTAATCCTGATCTACTTTGTCCCTCCTTAATTGCTTTACACCAGCTATAAACTAATTGTTCTCTGTAATAATTGACCCGATGGTAGCCTCCACACAACACGACTTCCATCCCTCCCATAGTATTAACACTGCACTTCTATCCTTTATAGATACTGTCAATAAACCTGAAGATAACAGCAAACTAATCTCCCTGTTATTTCTAGACTTGTCTGAGGCCTTCAACACAGTTTGTCACAACAAACTTCCAGTTCAGATGTCTTCATTAGTCCCATCTAAGCCCACCTTTCTATATTTCAAAATCTACTTGTCCAATAGGTATCGTTCAGTAAAATGGCATTGTACTGTCTCTCCATACCTTCCAGTTAGAATCAGTGTACCACAAGACTCTATCCTTGGTCCCTTCTTCTTTAAAATTCTCACCAACACTGTCCACAAATCCACACATCCACACATTAGGCCTCCCTAATATAATATGGAGATGACTCCATACTCATATGCACATTAGAAAAAATTACCCAGAAAGCTTTAAAAACATTGAAACATGGCTTTATAACTCACAACTCATGCTCAATTCCCCCAAAAACAAGCTACTTATTTTTTCCCCAGATCTCTCTATCATAAAAAAAATTGAAATCCTCTCCCTTAAATACAACCATAGAGTCACTTCTTATAGCAAATTATTAGGAATGATAGTGGGTGACAATCCTAAATTTGACCTTCATATACAAAATTGCATAAAAAAAATCATCAAAACTAGGTTTGCTTCACAGATCCAAAAACTTTCTCACCACCACAACTAAAACTACACTTGTCACTACTTACCTCCTCCCCTCACTATTCTGTGGTGCTCTTACTAACCTCCAGGCATCACAGACATCAAAAATTGAACAGTATTCTGCTAAAATGGCTATCTTTGCAGCAAGTACCCCTTTCAGAGCCCACCACTGTATAGCACTAAATGCCTAAATTGTATAGCACTACCCCATGAACTAATATATCTATATCTATATATCTATCTATCTATACGGGTTACCTTCATTTGATCGAAATTTCATTTGATCTAAACTCATTTGATCGAAATTTCATTTGATCGAAAACCAGTATGCAAGGCAAATAACAGGGATTTGTCCCCCTCCCCAAAGTCGTGCGGCCCTGGAGTTGGTATATATAGTTAGGGGGGGTGTGGGGGATGCAGCCGCCCACATTGGGGGGTGTGGGGGGTCAAGCCCCCATCTATTTCCATTCAAAATCTGTACTTTTGTGTTATTTTCTACTTTTAAAGGAAACTAGGTGGGGGGTTTTGCTCCTCACTCCCCCCAAATGTGGGGGGCTGTGCCCCCCACACCACCCTAACTATATATACCAACTCCAGGGTCACACGACATTAGGGAAGGGGACCAATCCCTGCTATTTCCCTTGAAGTGTATTGAATTACTGGTTGTCATTCAAATGAAATTTCGATCAAATGGATTTCAATCAAATGGGCTGTCGATCAAATGAAGGTAACATATATATATATACATATATATATATATATATATATATATATATATATATATATAAAAAACACAACTTTTTACCACCTACAAAATTATACAGCATCAATTTGCTTGTCCAGCACTAAATACCATTCTAGAAAACTATGTTCTCATTTGGTCATTATGATCCAATGACCAACAACTCCTGTCTGTCCGCAAGCCTATCAAATCTGCTAGGCATGGTCTGTGCTCATACCATGTTGCTAAGGTCTGGAACTCCTTATCTGTCTTCATCAGGTGAATACCCCCCCCCCCCCCCCGCCAGTCCTTTAAAACCATTCTGAAAGACATCTTAGGCAAAGTTTGTCTCTGTCCTTGCTCAAACCCAAGTAAACTATATCCCTAACTATGAGGTACCTATTCATACCTTATACCTTCTCGCGCTCCCTTCTTCAGTCACTTCCTTAATTCAGTAGCTTCTCTCCCTGACTCTCTTATCTAAATATGCCATAACCCTATTTTTTCCCTCCCACTTCATATTGCAATTCCTGTTTGTATTATACTAACTTACCTTTAATTTCTATAAACTAGCTAACACTTTTCTAAGTAGTAAATCATTGTCATATAAATTGCATTTATTCTTAACCAATGTTTTTCACATTATGTCTAATTTAGTATAAATATTTTAATCTCTAGAAGGTTTTGTATTATTTTGAAGATTGTAAAAATATTGTTCTTGAAATGTTTTTGTAATTCTTTTCAGCTTTTTCTCCCTGGGCCTCCACTGAAAATGTAACCTAGACAGTCAAACTTTCCCAGTAATCAAATATCAGTCATTAAATAAATAAATAAATAAATAAATAAATAAATAAATAAATAAGGCTGATCCAAACTATCAACCTAAATGTAATCCTAACACTTAAATAGATCTCAAGCTCAGACCCTAAAGTTACTAAATTGTGAAGTTATAACAAAAAGATATTAAAGCACCTGGTCTTGGAATTCAGCCAGATTAAATGTAAGCACTCTTTCTTGATAACATGGATTTAGATAAAACTATTAAAATAATATGTTCATATATGATACATTATTCACCCAGATAGCTGATAAAAATATAGACCAAAAAAATACATGAATAAATGATAGATATGGTAGATAGACAAATATGTATGTTTTTATCATGCCTGCTGACCCTCACGCCATTTTCCATTAGTCCAGAGATGATTCATTCCCTCATACTGTGTGTGTCAAGCATGGGGAAGAGTGTGGTCTCAACAGGATGTCATGCAGTCAGCTGGAGAGGTTGTCTATACTCTTAGTAGTAACCATTCCATGATAAAATTTTTAGTAAGGGCTTGCACCCTCCTCCCGCTTCCTACTGGCTGGTGTGAGCACTCAC